>NC_091245.1:182481363-182784393 GCF_042477335.2 Ovis canadensis
AGGAAGGAAGGTCATAAGTTGAGATTAAGGATGGGGAAGGAAATGTTGAAAGTTTGAGAGAGGGAAAGATGAGAAATATTCTTATAGCAACATGGGGAAGGGAAGGGATAGGGAAGTGTGATGTAATTGCAGGGCAGCACTAAGAGCCTCTCTGAGCAACTAAAGTTTAAAGGGAGAGTCAGGTGACCTGTGTGTTTTTCTCCAGCCACATTCAGCTAGCCTGTAGGCCTGGAATAGATGGGGAGTTGCAAATGATCAGTGTAGTTGAGACTTGCCGGTTGAGGACAATGAAACAAGAGACGATCAAGGGGACTAAGGACGTATGCAAAGACATGATTAGAATTGCTGTCCATGGAATCTAGTCATACAAGGAAGGGGTAATATGAGGGCCTCGGGGTAGAATCAATGTATTGGAGGCACTAGGAGGCTTCAGGGATTGCTGTAACAGAGGGGACAGTGGGATTGGGTTAAGAGAATATTAGGTGGTTGGTTGGAGAGTGGGATGCTTGAAATTGAGATTATAGAAAATTTGTAATTATTAGTAAATAAAAGGTCAAAAGTATAACCACGGAGGTGAGTAGCTACAATAGGGTAGAGGACAGATCACGAGAGAATTAAGGGATTGAGAGGCAAAGTATCAGAAAGATTATATATTTAGACACTGAAATGACTTTGTATGGTGATGTGGTAGAAATGAAAAGAGCGTTAGTGAGCCAGTGGCTAAAATCGTCAAGAAACTGGAGGTGGCAGCCAGAGATGTAGCGGATCACGGCAGGGGACAGAAAACTTTCCTACCCCTCCTCAGCTTTCCCTCTCTCTCACTATCTTCACAGCTTATATAACGGCATCAGCAAACTTTTAATTTCCCAGACTAGCTAGCTGTAAGTAACCCATGACTTCCTTTTGTTCTTTCTATTTAAATCATTCCTAAGTCTGAAGAATTTCCACTTTCAAATATTTGCTCTTCTTTCTCCCTATTTTGGGCCATCACTACCCTTGCCAGTCACTCTCCTCTATAACTCATTTAATGTTCTTTATGGTACTAAGCACTGTCAGAAATTATCTTGTTCAGTTTGTTTGCTTTTTGTTGCAGGGAGCTTCTATTTTCCATTATGAGAATGTGAGCTCTGGAAGGGGAAAAGCCTTGACTGTTTTGTGTTTGAAATATAATATCCTCTGTAATAAATAACCCTAGAATGAATTAATGAATGGCCCCCTGTTACATGCTGATGAATCCTAATTTTCTGTTTCACACTCTGGCATTATTTTACTTACTACCTCTCTCTACTTCCTTTCCTGCTCAAACCATCCATTTCACTAAGTTAACAGCATTATACAGCTCACCCTGAACATTTTGTTAATTTCTATCCTGGTGATTTTATAATATTTCTCCCCTGTTTTTAATGTCAGTCCGCCCCCCACACCAGTTCTTCAAGGCTGTTTTGGTCTCTTCTGGATGGCTCTTGCATGATTATTCTGAGACCTGCTGATTTCTCCCTTCTTGAAAAACCTGCTATGCTTAATAACATCAGCTGCCTTATATTTTGTAGTTGTTTAAGGAGTGTTCATCTTCTCTTTTCAATTTGAATATAGGTTTATTTTTGGCTCAGGGATCCTGACTTACATCTATGGTATCACTTCAGTTCAGTTCAGTTCAGTTCAGTCGCTCAGTCATGTCCGACTCTTTGCGACCCCATGAATTGCAGCACGCCAGGCCTCCCTGTCCATCACCATCTCCCGGAGTTCACTCAAACTCACGTCCATCGAGTCGGTGATGCCATCCAGCCATCTCATCCTCTGTTGTCCCCTTGTCCTCCCGCCCCCAATCCCTCCCAGCATCAGAGTCTTTTCCAATGAGTCAACTCTTTGCATGAGGTGGCCAAAGTACTGGAGTTTCAGCTTTAGCATCATTCCTTCCAAAGAACACCCAGGACTGATCTCCTTCAGAATGGACTGGTTGGATCTCCTTGCAGTCCAAGGGACTCTCAAGAGTCTTCTCCAACACCACAGTTCAAAAGCATCAATTCCTCGGCACTCAGCTTTCTTCACAGTCCAGCTCTCACATCCATACATGACCACAGGAGAAACCATAGCCTTGCCTAGACGGACCTTAGTCGGCAAAGTAATGTCTCTGCTTTTCAATATGCTGTCTAGGTTGGTCATAACTTTCCTTCCAAGGAGTAAGCGTCTTTTAATTTCATGGCTGCAATCACCATCTGCAGTGATTTTGGAGCCCCCCAAAATAAAGTCTGACACTGTTTCCACTGTTTCCCTATCTATTTCCCATGAAGTAATGGGACCAGATGCCATGATCTTAGTTTTCTGAGTGTTGAGCTTTAAGCCAACTTTTTCACTCTCCTCTTTCACTTTCATCAAGAGGCTTTTTAGTTCCTCTTCACTTTCTGCCATAAGGGTGGTGTCATCTGCATATCTGAGGTTATTGATATTTCTCCCAGCAGTCTTGATTCCAGCTTGTGCTTCTTCCAGCCCAGCATTTCTCATGATGTACTCTGCATATAAGTTAAATAATCAGAGTGACAATATCCAGCCTTGATGTACTCTTTTTCCTATTTGGAACCAGTCTGTTGTTCCATGTCCAGTTCTAACTGTTGCTTCCTGACCTGCATATAGGTTTCTCAAGAGGCAGGTTAGGTGGTCTGGTATTCCCATCTCTTTAGGAATTTTCCACAGTTTATTGTGATCCACACAGTCAAAGGCTTTGGCATAGTCAATAAAGCAGAAATAGATGTTTTCCTGGAACTCTCTTGCTCACTCAATGATCCAGCAGATGTTGGCAATTTGATCTCTGGTTCCTTTTCTAAAACCAGCTTGAACATCTGGAAGTTCACAGTTCACGTATTGCTGAAGCTTGGCTTGAAGAATTTTGAGCATTACTTTACTAGCGTGTGAGATGAGTGCAATTGTGCGGTAGTTTGAGCATTCTTTGGCATTGCCTTTCTTTGGGATTGGAATGAAAACTGACCTTTTCCAGTCCTGAGGCCACTGCTGAGTTTTCCACATTTGCTGGCATATTGAGTACAGCACTTTCACAGCATCATCTTTCAGGATTTGAAATAGCTCAACTGGAATTCCATCACCTCCACTAGCTTTGTTCGTAGTGATGCTTTCTAAGGCCCGCTCGACTTCAGATTCCAGTATGTCTGGCTCTAGGTGAGTGATCATACCATTGTGATTATCTTGGTCTTGAAAATCTTTTTTGTACAGTTCTTCTGTGTATTCTTGCCACCTCTTCTTAATATCATCTGCTTGTTAGGTCCATACCATTTCTGTCCTTTATCAAGCCCATCTTTGCATGAAATGTTCCCTTGGTATCTCTAATTTTCTTGAAGAGATCTCTAGTCTTTCCCATTCTGTTGTTTTCCTCTATTTCTTTGCACTGATTGCTGAGGAAGGCTTTCTTATCTCTTCTTGCTATTCTTGGAACTCTGCATTCAGATGCTTATATCTTTCCTTTTCTCCTTTGCTTTTTGCTTCTCTTCTTTTCACAGCTATTTGTAAGGCCTCCCCAGACAGCCATTTTGCTTTTTTGCATTTCTTTTCCATGGGGATGGTCTTGATCCCTGTCTCCTGTACAATGTCACGAACCTCAGTCCATAGTTCATCAGGCACTCTATCAGATCTAATCCCTTAAATCTATTTCTCTCTTCCACTGTATAATCATAAGGGATTTGATTTAGGTAATCTATGGTAACTCCATAATAATTAACATAACATAGAACAGGTAATGAATGTTCCAAATAATACCATGGCTTCATGGAATAGTTTCATTGACTTCTATTATCCTCAACAATCTGACAACTTGACTCCTTTCCCACTTTTCATTGTGCTTTTTGCTAAATCTGAGTATTCTTTCTGCTGTACCAATATCGTCTTCAGTACCATGCCCTCCTGTCGGAAGCAGAGTTTTACACTCTTGCATTGCAATTTTCATAACTAAATCATTGGCTTTGCCATTTTGTGGCTGGAGTTTTTTGGGGGCAATTTTAGTATGCTCAGGACACAGCTGCTAAGATCATCTTTCTTCTTGGTTGATTTGATTCTTTCTTTAAAAAGAAATCCTTGCAGTTCTTTTTCATCACACTTTATGTATCCCCTTGGGATTTATTTTTTCCTTGGCTCCATCCTTGGCCTGGTTCTTCTCTAGTTTCTCTAACTGTGTTCAGTCCCTGCTTCTCACTAGATTTGCCCTTTGTCTCATTTAAAGGAATTGGTTTTCACACCTTCCTTCAAACCACCCTGTATATTTAGAATAGTTTCTCAAATAATATAAAATTTATAATATTTATGAATAAGTGACACAATGCCAAGATATTCTGTCTCTTCTTTCAAATAACATCTGAAGATGCACCTGTACCACTGAGTTCTATATTTAAGATATTGAATAAGTATCATTCATCCATCTGCTTTCATTCTGTCTTGCATTTTTCAAGACCTGTTTAAGAGTTGTACTGTGAGGTCTTTGGGGCTGGGGATTGTCTGGCATAGAGTTCACAAACTGGCCTTTGCTCTCTATATTCATATTTCTTGACAAATAATAAATAATAATAATAGCCCATTGTGCTTTTTCACATTCCATGCATAAGTCCCTGGAAAAACGAAAACTAATAACCAGGGATTATAATAGAAACACTGAAACAAAACTAACCTCTTACTAGGTTTTGCTACAGTAACATAGACTTCTAGGCCCATATTCTAATAAATAATTACCTACTTAAGTCAGTTGTAAATCATTCCTTTGCCAACATTGTGTATCATATCAAATGCCTATGTGGCTTTTAGGACAGAGAAAAACAACTAGAACATTACAGCTATGTGGGGGATCAGAGCGAAAGCAGCAAAATAAGAGGTTTACTCTGCTGGGTGCACAGTTTGTAAGAATTAGTCTCACAAGCAGAACTACTTGACAGAATACATGCCTGCTCTCCAGTTCCCTCCTCCCCCTCCCTTTCTCTCCTCCACTCCAGACTCTTCTCAGTAACGGATGACTTTCTTTTTCTTCTTTCTTTCGTTTTCTTTTTTTTTTTTCAATCCAGGTGGGTAGTGTGTATCATTTTGTATGAAAAATCTGCTTTTCCTGTGAGTATAACAAATGCTCTGATTGAAGCTGCTCTATGAAAACAGCTGTATGTCTAATGGAGGAGGGGACTGTGGTCATGGGCGGAGTGTCTCCATATTTATCCACAGATGAGCCACATTCAAACTCCAGTTTTCAAATGAAGACAAAAATGTTACCATTGCCTTGGTACTGCAGTGGCCACTAGATGGCAGGTCCAAAAATCTGAGTGGAACCTCAGAGGAGGGCAATTCTTACATGGGAAGTAAAATAATTCTGGTACTCAAGCATTGGTTTATCAATAAGCCTCTGTTGTTCACCAAAACATTGGGTGGACAAGGCAATATCCATGTTGATTTCACAGAACTGCAGTGAGAAGGAAGCCCTTTGATATCTAGGTGTGTAGGGCATTGTCTACACACAATCCAGATACAGCTAGATTTTTAGACTTCTATTAACTGACTTTCTCAGACCTGGTTTTTATAAATGTTCAGTTGTATTTCATTTATCTTATGGTCCTGGCACTACCTTGCCATAATCTCAGGGGGTATAAAATGTAGTTGTTTAATCCGCCTCTGTGAGAACACAGAGAAAAGACTGTCAAACAGGCTGGGAGATATATATGTGTGTGTATATATACACACACACACACACACACACACAAATAAAACTGCACTCTCTATCACTTAGCAAAATGTATTTACCAGTAATTCTAATTTAGAATTTTATATATCTGTCAATATGTCTATCTATATCTTTATTTTCTGTACTAGAGGCTGACTTTATATCCATGTAAATTGTTTTAGAAAAGAGAATGGAAGACATTATTTAATAGGAAAAACAAGTAATCCCCATGATTGAAGCACATATGAGTAATGAGTAAATTTAGAAAAGATCTTTGTTGCACCCAATGTTGTTTCCATTTTCCTGGACTGAGATGGAAGACTTATAAGAGTGGAGCTTATGAGGCTACGAAAGAAGTCATTCTTAAGCCAGTTATTCTGAAGGTAGATTGCATCTCTCTCTTCAGAATTTTTTTCTTTTTCGGTTACTAGATTATCCTGACATAAGTGGTTTGACTACATGGACATTGAGCACTTTTCTTTACCTTTTAATTAAAGAACTGACCTTATGATTTTTAAAAGTAAAGAATCACAAGCTCTGAGATAATTTATCCTTCTCACTTGAGAAAATATGTTCTAAACTCAAATTTATGTTTGTACAAAAGCTATGACATGCATTTTGATATACATTTAAGCATCCTTGCCAATTAAAATTCTATAACAATGAAAGCAACATAAACTCAATTATAGCCATACAACTCTCTCATCACTCACCTTTTGTTCCCTCTTTCTTATTAAATTTAGGTAAAAGAATAATAGTAAACAAGTTGATTTCATCTACCCTTGCTCCGTATCTTTGGACAGTTAAATGTCTACATGAGACATGAGAAGAGGACATATACTTATTCTTATTCTTCCGAATAAGAAACAAGCTTCTTTTTTTTTTATAAGGAATAAATATGGACTATCCTGATTAGCAAGAAGAGATTTTACATCAGCACTAGCTGACTTCCTTTCATTTGGCAGTAGAATTTAAAATACGATGACAGAAACAATTTATGATGAAGTTCCATGGTTATTTCTACATAATTGTGGTGAATGGAATTTAACCTCCTCTTCTCCTCCCACCAAAAATGCTAAAACTTGTGGCTGCCTCACAGAAAAAGCACTGGAATGGAAGCTGAAGCCTGGGCTCTACCCTGATTTTGAGGGTATTTCACAGGGTGAGAGCCAGAGGGTATGGCCTCCCTCTGGGCTCCTCTTCCTCACCTCTGAGGCTTTAAGGAGAAAGTCTGGGATCCTTCTCTGGTTTAACATTCAATATTCAGCGAAGTGAATTACCATGCATCCCAGATAATTTTTATTCTCAGAAACAGACGAATTTTCTTAGATGAGAGAACAATGCTGTTAAGGACTTTGTCCTGAAAGCGAACACGTCCCAATCAGCATAGTGGATCTGACTCACAGAAGGGAAGTGGAATTGATTCTTTCTTTCTCCATTCTGCTTCACTCTTCCACAGACTCCCCCATGGTCCATAAATCTAAGTCCTGCCCCAGGGGACCTTCTTGGCGCTCCCTGGTTGATTATTCCCCAAACCCTTTACTTTTCCTCTTGGACATAGAGCCAAACTCTGTTTCCCAGCCCTCCCTGCAGACAGCCACGGCCTTGTGACCACATTCTGGCCAGTGGGATGCCAGCAGAAGTGACATGCACTGCTCCAGAGCTTACCCATAAAAGTTCCTTCGCGATTATTGCTTTCTTCCATCAGCAGTCTTCTGGCTGGTCACCTGAAGGTGACCTTGGAAGCTATGTGCTGAAGATGACAAAGCTTTGGCCCACCTGGATCCCTGACCAATTTTTACATGAGCAACAGATGAAATTTTGCATTAGGCCTCTGAGACATGGAGGTTTAAGTAAATAGTATAGAAACTAATATTATCTTAATTAAGAAGCTCTCTAAATCAGAGATTTGTTCTCCCTCCAAGACATTTTATGTCTCAGTGATCAGGTTTTCACATTGTAGTGGATTCCTTACTGATATGTAAGATTTTTGAGGATAATATGTATTTTATTCATATTCTCATCCTCCACGGAACTCGAGTCAGCTGAATAAGTGCTGAATAGAACATGGGCAGTTTGGAAATTGTAGAATGTAGTAAAAGAAGTATTGATTTTAAAAAAGTCCTAGCTTTTTTCTTGTCCTATTTAGGTGGAAGGTAGGAATGATGAGTTTTTTCAGAGTGGTAATGCTGTATTGGGACCACCATGTATGTGGGTGTGTGTGCTTAGTCATGTAGCCTTTAATATATTTTATGTATAGCTTTCCTCATAATCATGCTCCAAAAATTAAGTGCAAATTAAATATTTTAAAAATTAAAAAATACAAAAGCAGGAGATACATGAAGAGATGAATTGAGAAATGTGAAAAATAAAGGATTAAAAATTGTCTGGATCATCATTACATGGGTCTTCTACTAACCCTTATGAAATTACAGCTATAAACTATTACCTCAGATAAATCACCGTGCTTTTGGTACCTTACTTTCAGTGTTAGTATTGACCTCTTTTGAGCCAAATTCCTTAGACATTTTCTGTTCTATTTTTAGTTGGCCTCACCACAGCCCCTCCCTGAAACGCTTCACCCTTGGTTTCCTCAATACTGGCCGGATTTTCTCATTCTGTCTCCGACTGTCCTGTTTCATCTTTTCTTTGGCTCTCTTTCTTATCCACTCTTTAAGTATTAGAATTTCCTAGTATTCTGCTCTGGGTTTTTCCCTCACAGCTTGTTCTTGAGTCATCTCAGTCTTATGGTTTCACTGACCACTTCCTCACAAATAACTCCTGAGTATATCTGGCCCAGCACTCACTTTCTCTAGAGCTTCAGACCTGTATTGTCTATGGTCTCTTGGACACTTTAAGACAATCTAAACATCCTGTAGCAAACTTGAATATGGCAAGTCCCAAAGCAAAAGCATGACTTGCCCTTTCCTGGCAAACCCCTCCCTCCTTCTCTGCTCCCTGTCTTGGTGGATGACACTGAGTTAGACACATGAAACTCTCCTTACTCTCTCTGTCCCTGATCTAAATTAGCTAATTAAATACTAAATCTTCAAGTGTCTTTACAGTCGTTTTGAGATTTTTAGCCTGTTTGAGGGCTAGAGAAGTAGAGGCAGATTAAAAATAGGACTTCTTTTAACTCAGTGTTGAGACCTACCACTAGGAATTTCTTCACACAAACATATAAAAGAGGCAAGAAGAACAGAATGACAGAAAGATTTTCATACCCTTCCATCATACCTGAGTTACCCTGTGAACTGGCAGAGAATCACAAGAACTGTTCTGAGAGTGAACATTCTCACATTCCATTTCTTCAATTGGGACTGCTTTGAAACCAAATTGAATGGAAATAAAATATATTTTCAGAGGTGACAGGAGCTGTGCTCACTGCTCTTCCTTCCATAACCTCTGCAAAAGAAGAGTTTAAAAACTGTCCCTAAAGGCCCAAACCTGTAGAAACTCTAGGCCTGTGGTTTCCACCCTTTCCTGGGTATAATTGTGAGGGCTTCCCTGGTGGCTCAGACTGTAAAGAAACTGCTTGCAATGTAGGAGACCCAGGTTTGATCCCTGGGTCGGGAAGATCCCCTGGAAGAGGGCATGGCAACACATTTCAATATTCTTGCCTGGGGAATCCCATGGACAAAACAGCCTGGTGAGCTACAGTTCATGGCGGTCTCAAAGAGTTGGACATGACCTACAACTAACACTTTCACTTCTTCTTTTGGGTATAATTGTAAGGGCTTGCATTGATTATAAGTGTTCTATTTTCCACTGACATTCAAATGAGACTCCTCCCACATCTAATCAGTTACTTTGATTTCTTGATCTTAAAATGCATTCTTCAATGTTTTCTACAATTTTTCAACATTAATAATAACTTCCTATAGCAACTGTGGTTCTTTTTCTTTCCTTGGTGATATATTTATCATCTATTACACAAACCTCCTCTTTGCTTCCTCCCTTTGCACCACCAGCTCTAACATCTTAAATTTTCATTTGACATACTGCTTACCTAAATTATTTCATGTGTGTTCCCATCCATGGAAATTCATTTTTGTGTGACATAAATCCCTACCCTATTCTATTTCACAGTAATAAAACTTTATACTGAATTGCCAAAGAGATAGGTAACCAACCACGCAGTTTAAATTAAGTGCAAGATACACATGTTTGAATATTCTTCTCTCTGTCTGAGATGTGTAGAGACAGGTCCTGTTTGTGTCTGAGCACTCTGTCATCCTATTCAAACTGTTGGAGTTAAATCACATAAGAACAGTTTTCTCACTTTGAGTCAAAAGTAACTTCTGTTATGGAAAATAAAAAGCACTGTAATGAAATCATATGTGCATTAAAAAACTCTTATAAATAATGGTTATGATTCAGTACAGTCTATGAAAGAAGCAGCTCATGACTTGAGCACATGCCAGTGAGATTAAAACTCATCCAAGGTTGGCATTCTCATTGATTGCTGTCCCTCAGCACCTTCAATGGTTTCCAATCCTTATCCATGCTAACCTTTGCTAGCTGTTGTAGCCATGGTAAATATCCTGTTTATTGGATTTTATTAGCATTTTAAATTTTGACATTTGGAAAAAGTACAATCTTCCTTCTTTTTCATCCTGTCATTTTTAATGTATAAGTGTCCAGCCTTTTTCCAATTTTAAGTTTCTTTCTTCTAGCTTCAGAAAATTATAATTTTGGAAACTCACAATTATACTGCTAGTTTGTAGCTAGAACATATCAACCTCATACAACAAAATTTTAGTCAGAGGCGTTATTCATACAACTTAAGCACCAAAGTTTAATTCTGTTTTAGTTATTTGGCATTTTTGGTGAAATGAGTTTGGTTTCAATCACCCATTTAACTATGTTGATTCTCCACCTCTTTTGGTGATATAATAGTTATAATGCTAGATATCTGCACAGCACTATGAAGTTTTTGAGGTGCTGCCATATACACAGTTCTTATTTAATGCTCAATATTGGAGAAGGCAATGGCACCCCACTCCAGTACTCTTGCCTGGAAAATCCCATGAATGGAGGAGCCTGGTGGGCTGCAGTCCATGGGGTCACGAAGAGTTGGACACGACTGAGCAACTTCACTTTCACTTCTCACTTTCATGCACTGGAGGAGAAAATGGCAACCCACTCCAGTGTTCTTGCCAGGAGAATACCAGGGACGGTGGAGCCTGGTGGACTGCTGTCCATGGGGTCGCACAGAGTCGGACACGACTGAAACGACTTAGCAGCATGCTTTGTTATAAGCAATCATATATTACAGCCATTTTTGAGATAAAGAAACACAGAAACGGAGAGAATTAATATTACTCTGGATCACACATGGCTGGCAGCAAGACCAGAACCAACTCCTATTCCAGGGTTCTTTCCACCACATGCATGCATGCCTGTGTGCTAAGTCTCTTCAGTCATGTCTGACTCTTTGTGACCCTATGGACTGTAGCCTGCCAGGCTCCTCTGTCCACTGGATTATCCAGGCAAGAATACTGGAGTGGGTTGCCATGCCCTCCTCCAGGGGATCTTCCCGAACCAGGGATCGAGTCGACGTCTCTTATATCTCCTGTACTGACAGGTAGTTTCTTTACCACTAGCGGGACCTGGGAAGCCCTCTTTCCACTACATCACATTTTTATTATCATTAACATTTATTTACCACTGCATACTTATTCAGAGAAGGCTGTTCTTGCCTGGAGAATCCCAGGGACGGGGGAGCCTGGTGGGCTGCCGTCTATGGGATCACACAGAGTCGGACACGACTGAAGCGACGCAGCAGCAGCAGCAGCAGCATACTTATCATTGCTTTTTAATTATCCAACCATCATGTCCTTCTCGTCATGGCACCGATATACTTAACCTATTTTATCTGATCTCTTTCCTAGGTTGTATCCACCCTTCCAGTTCTTCATGGCCCTCACTAGACTGTGAACTACTTGAGGACAATATTTCATCCATGTTTGTATTGCTAGCCCCTGGTGAGATCCTACCATGTGTTTGTAAATATTCACCTTCTCTTAGTTGTAAACTGTTTTCAACACATGAATTTAAAAAAAAATGATATAAAGGTTAGTATTATCTGAGAGGAAGGCATTTCATCCATGTCACAAGTAGGAGAATGGAAAAACCAAGAGTGAGTAGCTTTCTGTGAGAGTATCAGTGAGTCAGTGATAGAGATGTGAAACGAAAACAATCCAGGGATCTTATGCTCATGTTACATCTCTACCACCACAGTCGAACTCACTGGGACCAGACAGACTGTGGGGGCTGTGCAAGCAGCATGAATATAGTGTTTCCACATCCTTTGTGCAGGCTATAATTGTTTAAAAGAACTGTGGCAAACTGGACATTTTGTTCCCTTCTAATTTATCTGTGTTCCTGTAGCCATGTCTTCACTTCTAAACACTAATCACTTCTCTAGGTGAGCTTAAGTGCCTAATTATTAAGAGCCCTCCAAATTTCTAGTGCCATCTTCAATATAGTTAGTGCCCTTTCTGTCCCATTTGCCCCCTGTGCTTGGTACTGAATCAGTGTAGCAAATATCCCTAATGAAGAATCATGACACAGGGTTAATTTTACAAATTAAGCAATTCCTTTAGTTTTTATGTCAATTCCTTTCATCTTTGAATCCCCATCCTCCATTTGCTTAAAATACATCCTACTGTGAAACTGAAAAAACAATGTTACTCTGACAGTTCAAAGGGAAATTACTGAAACCTAGGCTATGTTCTACAGATTCTTGTCACCTGTAAACTCTTGCATGTAGCATCAGATAACCCAGTCTTCCAGGGAATGGTAGGACAATACATTATCAGATTTAATATTAATCTCTAGAATCCCAGATTTATTCCTGTCCAGGTTAAGTGCTCTTTAGGTTATTATAGCAAAAAATAACACAAAAAATCGATTACAACCATTAATGGAGGCTTAAAATATTAACTTCCATAGCTTTAACCCAATATCTATAATTAAATGCAAAAAAATGCTAAGTTAATGCAATGTTAAGGTTGAGCTTCTAACTGCAGAAAAATCACGAAATTTAAAATTAAGGTTTCTAGTGCCACTATCTTGTTAGTTCCGCAACATTCCTCATATGATTTTCTGCAATATATGTTTCATTTAAATGTGTCTGTGACAGAGTTCCTAAGAAAGAGTATAAAGTACAATAGGCTCGAATTCAACTCATAGATGTCTGCTTAGAGCTTTATATAATCAAAAGTATTGGGAAAATGCAATTAGTTTTAAGTTACGATGCCCCATTTGAGTGATTATCATGTTCTTGTTTAGGAATTTGTCCATTTCCCCTATAAATCCTTTAACCATCACTTCTAGCCATCCCCTGGAGAAGAAAAGACAATTTATGTAAAAACAATCAATCTGTGGGCTGGGATAGTACATATGGGTCTGTTCTTCCAACATTTGACAGAAGGTATTCATGTGAAACTATGACTTAAGAGAGTATATGAGAATATTCAAGTTTATGGGTATATTTAATAGATAAACCAAGACTCTGGGGATGGTTCAATAGGGATTCAAGTCCTTTTAATGCTACTTACTAGCCAAGGTGACTTTGAGCAAATTATTTAACCTCTCTGAGTCTTATTATTGGAGTAATTATGCCCACTTCGTAAGGTTATCGTGAAGATTAAATGAAGTGACGTATGTCACACAGGTTTTGTAAAGCTCTCTTGGAATTTATAGTACCATTTCAACTATTACCATTACAGAATGAATAACCATACTTTAACCATCATTTGGTTGTCCATATGTATTTCTGAAACACAAAATTATCATTTAGATTTATTCTATTAAAAGGTATATAGTGGTGTTATATATATATATATTTTTTTTTTCATAATAGTTCCCTTAGGATAGGTATGTGTCTGTGGCTTATTACTGAGCATACAGATGTGTTCAATACATGATGCATCAGGTACATCGGCTAATTCTGAAAGCAAACGAGTGAAATGAATTCCTAGATATTGAGGTGCCATGCTCAATATTTTCTTCAAATGCTATGAAACAGTTGTGTCTAAAGAAAGAATATGCTTGAGAAATTCTAGTCCAACATGCAATTTAGAGAGAAAGTTATAAATCATAAATATAAGGACTTAAAGCTAAAGTGCCACCTCAACCAAAACAATAATAAAAACTCGTAAGTGCATTCTGGCACGAATAAATAAAAGCAGCAAAGAGCCTGCTGTGGACAATGCAGAGCCCAGGAAGGCAACCAAGTGAGTAAACAGTAAGGCAGGATTATCCTCATTTGGGAGGAATCCATTCCAGGCAGGAATTAAGGGGGAGGGGGTGAGGGAAGGAGAAAGGAGGTTGGGAGGAAGGGCTTTTGCATCTAAAAGCAGCTAAGTTACTTTGTGGAATGAAAAGGAAATTTGCTTTTCCCTGTCAACAGTAATCTTGTTTGAGGTCTAGCAGACAGGTTCAGAAAAGATACATGTGTTCCACCTACTTGGCTTTTCTCTTCTGGCAGTGGGGTATACAGGCAAGGTTCAGGTTAATCAAACCCACTCAGAGTTACATGGCCAAATTCCTTTCCAAAGGTATAAATACATATTCTTCAATAGCTTTATTCAATAGACTGATAATTTATTGCACAGTTCCTGGCACATTCACAGCCAAATGGATTTGCTCCTGGGTGTACTACAATGCAATAAGTGGATTTAAATGAAAGGTAGGGAGATTTATACTGAAGCCATGAATCACAATTGATAATTACTGAAAGCAAAAATTTCACACACATGTAATACCCAGAAAAAAATAGATAACCAATAATTTCTGAACCTTGTTGGCTTTTCCTATGTTAAAACAGTGGTAGAGATGAGATTTCACACAGGGGAGTAGCTGGATCAATGATGTCAGCATCACACATCATGTCTGACTTCCTGTGATGTGGAGCAAATTAACCTATCTTCTTAGTACTTCATTTTCTTACCAATTAATAAACTGACTATAAAACCTTTAACTAATATAAATTCTATTAGAAAGTGGCCTGTTTCCAGAATAAGCCAAGGACCCTAGCTATCTAAACCCAAAGACTTATATTCTCCAAGCTTTTTAGCAATATCAGCATATATTTATAATATTGCAGTTAACTCTTTTAAGACTAAGAAAGTAGTTAAGGTTTCAATGGTCATGAAGAAAGCAATGGCTATTTTCTGAGAAAGGCAAGACTTTTCTTTCTATGATAGTTTAACTCAAAAACTTTTGAAGTCCTTTTCTTTAAAGATTTTCATAATTTACCTTATGCATGAAAAAATCTCAAGAAATGAGTAAATACTGTTAAACACCTCCCCCTCAACTCCAGGAAACCTTACAAAACTAGATGACAAACAAATTGGAGGTATTTCATTAATTAATTCATTCAGCAACAATTTAACAAGCACCTACTATGTCTGACATGAGGCAGTGAACCAAAGTGTTCATAGATAGCACACAACACCATCACCTAGTATCATAAGAGCAAGACTAGTCATAGTCAGCGTTAGTGGTTTTGGTTATAAGGTAAATGAAGTTAAAAACAGTGATCATTTAAGTTTTATTTGATTAAAGAATTTGAAATAATCATTTACATCATTTAAGTGTTTGTCTACAAATGATCTCCTTGCTAAAATGCTGAGAATTGCTACCCAGAGCCATTTTGGAAATAATGAAAACAAATCAGTAACAACAACAACAACAAAAAAACCCAGTGATTTGGGTGAAGAAATCTATTTTATTTAAAAAATGTTATATTACCGAAGACCAGAAAATAAAATGAGAAGTGTTCTTAAAAACTAGATTTTTATCTCCAGCTATTTTGAAACTTTTTCATTCAGCCTGCATTTAATTAGTGTTTACTAATAGAACATGGAAGATAGTATCTCTAGGAACTTCTTTTATTCCATCAATATATTGAGAGGAATGACTACCTATTTCAAACAGTTATCATGAAGGAACCCTGTCAGAAAACGAAAATGAAGTGGCTCATGAAGTTGATACATAGGTTAAATAAAATACAAGAATTCTGCTCATATCCCTTCTTTCTCCTTGGAATGGCAAAATCCATGAGAATCCCTGGATATGAAGGAGGGAAAATTGCTTTGGATATTTATGCACCTGGCTAGGCTAGTGAAAAAGGAACATGAACCTCGTTGTTACTGGATGCTTCCAGATGGCCTTTCATATATAACAAAGAGGGCTGCTAGTAACTTTAGAGTGTTTAGAATAAAATCCATTTATTCTCTTTTTGGGGTAATCTGAACATTGCCCTTCTCAGGACTTTCTGTTTCCCACATAAACTACCATTGGTGAACCACTTTATAGTTTGCAAAATGCTTTCACGTGTGTTGCGTTGCTCAGTCAGAAGGCAGCAGAGTGGGGACTAGGAGAAACGGCTTTGGCACCAGGGAGACCAGGCTGTTCACCAGTCCCTTACTAGCTGTGTCCTGTGTGCAGGCTGCTTGGTCACTCTCGATCTTTTTCTCACTTGTAAACTGGGATAATAGTGCCTACCTGCAGTGAGGTAGAGGTTAGCTATGGTGCTGGTAAAGTGCGATCGTCATCAACAACCCGTTGCAGGGACACCAAAGGCTTCTCAATAGGCTGCTTCTCTTTATCAGGCTGGAGGAAGGGGTTCTACCCCATTACTTAAGAGTACATAATCCAAGCCTCTAGTTAAAGTAATGGTCTCTTCAAATCTTTGATCTGAACCATCTTCATAAAATGTTTCTTTAATTCATGGCCAAAACAGACCTTTCTATATACTCTCAGATAGACAGCCCTTCTTTGGAAGCAAGATATAAAATTTAATTCTAGGTCTTTTTTAACCCTGAAACTATGTTCCCTGAAGCAATCCATGTGCTGCCATCAGATTTTATTAGGTGGGCTAAAACAGAGTCAGAAGGAGATTTTCTTACATAATAGCTGTCCCCAAGAGACCTTCAGAGAGTCAGTTAAAGTTTTCTAATGAAGAATTTTTGAGATCCATAAGTACAGGAAAAATCTTGATGGCCTCTCTCCCTTACTGGTTCATTGATAATTCTCAAACACGGGGCTGGCACAACTAGAGTAAAATTCTGCAGAGTGTAAAGTGGTGGGTGTGGATGTTTTCGGAGCCAGTCAGTCTCTGGCAGCTGACTGAGTCACACTTGTGCTTTGCTGCCCACTTACATCTTCAGAGAGCAGCCTGGGTGGGGATGCTCATCAGATGTGCTCATTTAAGGACAAACCCATTTGAATATTATAACAACATTTGGCAAACTTCCTCTGCCGAATGGTGAACCTGGCCCACTGCCTCTGAGAACTATTGCTTGGCTAGGAAACACAGGTCCTTTGATGTTCTTCACATGGTAGACCATATTCAGGGCCTCCCGACTAATAAGTCTTGCTCCTCAATCATTTTCAAGCTCTTGACCTGCACCAGTGGGTTACAGATGTGTGCTGCCTCCTTTTGCAACATATGGCTATTTTCAATCATGTCTGGAGAATCCAGATGTCTTACTGAGATCCAGTAGTCACATGCTTCACTAGGAAGAAAGCAAATGTCTACTGAAGAAGTTCTATGTGGAGACTTCTGCACCATACTTAAAGCAACGCTCTCTATTCCCTTAAGATGTCTGTAAGTCTTTCTGGGAGTTAGGAGCAACAAAACCTATACAGGCAACACTACTTAACACTTACAGATCAACAGACAAGTGAGTACCAACAGGATATATAAAGACTTCAGGGTAACAGGACAACAGAGGATGGGGAAGGGAGTGATGGATCTACACTCTCTAAAGTGAGAGGGAAGTGCATCCGAGAGTGGAGAGAGAGCATGGATCAGGGCATGGGGATGGGAAAGGACCAGCTCACTGACCCCTGAGGTAGAGCGCACAGGGCAATCAGAGCAGGAGGGACACTGTGGGTGCCTGAGGAACTGACCCACTTGGTTACAGAGACTGCCCAGCCGCCAACCAAACCCCTGTTCATTCTGCTTTGGGGGAGACAGAACTTAATGGTGACCTTGGTGTTGGGGAAGAGAGGCCAAGGAGAATAAGTGTTATTAGAGAGCTGTCAATCAGAGGATGAATTGGGATTTTAATCTAGAGACAGAAAAGCAGAAGAGTAGTATCCTAAACCAAGAAGATGAGATAAAGAAATGATGGGTGACAGCAATGATTTTAGACGCTTAAAAGACTGTTTTCTGAAAACAGCCTGAAAGAAAGGTGGCCTGTTTCTATTGATTCAGAAAGGAGATGAGAGCCATTTTCTCCAGGCCCACTGTGAGGTCCTGAAAATAAAGAGAAGAAAAAGGACAACTCAAGAGATGTTGGGAGAGAACTAGAATTTAGTGACTGATTAAATGGGAAGCGAAGGGCAAAAGAAGAGAATTTTAAAATGATACTAATGTCAGGGCCCGAGGAAAGGGTCTAAAGGACAGTAATTAGAAAAGAAAGTATATTCCTGGAGTGGAAGATGCTTTGGGCAGTGATGGGATATCCATATGATTAGGGTGTGTGTGTGTGTGTGTGTGTGTGTGTGTGTGTGTGTGTGTGTGTGTAAATTATAGACACACAGATTTAGAGGTAAAGCCCTCTTTTCTCTAATGTTACATAACAGCTTACAACTTTAATTCAGCTACCTAATTTTTTATTAAACAAGTACTTATGAAGGACCGATATGTATGTAAGGTTTACAATACAACTATGTGTAAAGCTTATACTAAAGAGACATAAAAGTTCCATCACTCAATGGAAAATGGTTTAAACCTGTTTGCAGCATTATGTAAAGAGTACATTTTCATTTTTTACATTAATTTTCTATTGTTTGTAATTCTCGGGCCACCGATAGAAAAGTGCTTTCATCAGTGATAGATGTGCCATCTTGACATAATTTATAATCAAGTAATTTGTATTAGTATACTTGGATATCTTTTTTTTTTCCCTCTCAAATAGCATTTATGCATTTAAATGAAGCCAGTGAATAAGATGTCTTTTGGTTACAGCAGGTTTAAATTTCTACCCAGATCAGTCCTGATTAGAAACCATGCAGCTCCCGGAAAGGATACATGCTCACGCTCTGCCTCACACGAGTTTTGGCCTTATGGCCATTGTATGAGGACTACTATCAATAGTATTGTGAGCTCCTGCTTGTTTAGGGTTGAGAGGAAAAAGAAAAATGCACACTTATTTTGCACAAAGCAGTGTGCAAGAATCCAATGGCGGTAGCCTCTGTTCATCCTTAATTTAAGTGTGATGGAAAGCCATGGGGAGCTGACCTACACCCCTCTACTAATCTCCTACACCATCTCCCTTCTCTCACGCAGCTGATGTCTAAGAAGCTGCAGAGCCTCAGGCTATCAGTCAGTCTCAGAGTCAGGTTCACCTGTAAGTGCCAAAAGGAAATCAAGTTTTAAAAACATGGCTGGATTCTTTCTTAACCATTAATAGAAAGGAAGAAGAGCACAAGAAATGGATGTAGAAATCTTATTTCTTTATAACTATTAAGACCTGAAAACCTACTTTGAAGAAAACTAGTCATGGAAAAGAAAATAACTTTTTCACAGCGGTTAAAAAGTACCCAAAGAAATAAACAAACATATGAAAGCCTCTTAATATACCAAGGTATTACTATATTTATTTCTGACCTTTGGCTACTGACAAAATATGAAGGATGACAATTCTATAGCTATTCTATATAATGGCAGATGCTCCTCTTATTCAAGGAAACAAAATCCTGTTATGACATTTCACTAAATGTCTATCCAACCAAAGAGCATTTTACGTGTTCACTTTAGACAGTCTTGTTCACCAGTCCTTATAACTATAAATAAGACCTTACCTTAAGCAGTCCACCTTGTGTGTGTGTTGAATAATATTTTCTTCAAGTGCTAATTTTATAGTACATGATGTAGTAGAGTGGGACAATTATACACAGCTCTATCAGTCCCATATTTATATTTCCCTTTCTAAAACAGATTTCAATTAATGGCAAAATTCTGTGAAGTGTTCAATGTACACCTGCACTGCTGGTTTTTTTCACCATGGTACTATTACTGGTGCCAAAATGGCCCCTCATGTCTTACGTCTATATAGTGCAATCCATTCTCTACTATAGTATCATCTTCTTTTTGTAAACAGATATTCGGCTTTCACATAGCAATTTCCACCAAACTATAAAAGTGCTAATGATGCCCAATTTAGGACATAAACAATTTACTGCTGTCCTCCTTTGAGCCTTTCTCTTTTTTAATTTCTCTAACTCATTACACAAAGAATTTTCTTTCCTGTAAAGCTATGGACAGGGTTGATTTCATAATGGGTTACAAATTGACATTTTTTGAACTGATGCTGATGTCAGACTTTTGGTCAACCTATCAATCAAGAAGTAGACTTTGTACGTGACACTTTTCTTGCTTGAGCAATTGACTCCAAATATCCTACTTTTATGTTGCTTTTCTCACTTTCCTTTCTACTTCTATTTAACTATATCTTCTATATTTTTTTAATCAATCATCACATCTGATCCTATTTTTCTTATGCAATTAAAGTATTTCCTGAGTACATTTTAATTCAGTAATTAGTTGTATTTGTATCACTTAATCCATAGTTTGCTTGATTACTTGCCTAAAGTACACATATTTATCAAATTGACTAACATTCACTGGGAATAAACCAAAGTCCAAATTGCAAGTGGATTTGTCTATAGCTTTGTATAAGCATGGCACTAGACAAGACTACCATTCTTTAACTCTGTTTCCTCTTCACTTATAGAGGAAGCCTTGAAGACAATAAATGTGTTGTTTTAGCTTTGTAATCTTTTTTGGTTATCCTTAAGGACTAACATTCACCCTTTAGGAAGAAAATTATAATTTCTTACTTTCTGGTTTCATACTTCATCTCTTTCTCCCAGTTTTCTTCCATCTTAAAAATCATAATTCATGAGTAATGTTTTGAACACACAGAGCTTAAGATAAATTTTTCTAAAGAGGATCTGGAGTAAAAGATATCCAAGTTTAAGAAACAGAGGGAGCTTATAGCTTACTTTTATTGTCTTTCTAATTTTGTATATAAAGATGCTTTTATTTATAAGTCTGTCCTTTAAGTAGTATGGAAAACTCTCAAAAAACTTCCTATTTAAAATGAAAGAAATTCAATTTGAGTTATACTATTTATTGAGAATTTATTATGTCTAAGACATTATACCAAGGAAATTTATTTCACTTAAAGAATTTGCATCTAGCAGGGGAATCAGACTAATACCAGATGATGATGAAAATTAAGTACTAAGTTTAATACAAGCACCACCAAAAATTTGTAGGGAGAGGGATGCCTAGGAGGAATCAGTGACCTTTGCTAGAGAGAAAGGTGAAAAGAAGTAGGCATGAAGGATTGCATAAAAGTAATGAACTTTGAGATGGACAGACAGAATAGCACAATGGTTAAGAGTATGGATATTTTCAGTTGAGCTTCCTGGGTTTAAATCCTGGCTCTGCCACAAGCCACCTGTCTAGCTTCCTTTCCTGTGTTTCTATTTTGGCTTCTCTGGTGGCTCAGAGGGTAAAGAATCTACATGCAGTGAAGGAGACCTGTGTTCTATCCCTGGGTTAGGAAGATCCCCTGGAGAAGGGAATGGCTACCCAGCCCAATATTCTTGCTTGGAGAATCCCTTGGGCAGAGGGGTCTGGGGAGCTACAGTCCACGGGGTCACAAAGAGTCGGACACAACTGAGCAACTAACGCTTTCACACTTTAAAGATAGACAACATTTGGCAAATGGAAATGAAGAAAAGGTATATATGCAATCAAGTAAAGAAAAGAGCATTAGGTCAAAAGTGAGATATTCAGGGATAGAAAGTGCTCTTCTATGGAAACCACAGGTAATATTTCATATTATACTCTTAAAACAATTTTAAGCAAAATTCCACTCATTATGTGGCACTGAATGTAAAATTTTCTCCTAGCCTTTAGGGTACATTACTAGTGAAGCTAGAAAGGAAGTAAGTAGATTTGAGGCTGTCACTGGACATATCCTGATTGTGCCTCAGATGTTTCTGTAAACTTCTAATATGGTCTTTAAAGAAATAAACCTCACAGAACTTTTATTGTTTTAGAACACTTTTAATTCCACAAATAAATGGAAACACCTGCAGCTAAAAACACGGAGATTCTAGATATCTAGGTATCTATTTCCTATTAGAGCTTAACTATATTTCCTTATTATTTTTGTCTCTAGCTAAAGTTCTCTGGCAACAGACATCAAGGGAGAAGACCTCCCTTGAGTTATGAGTTATGAGTTATGAAATCTAACCCCAAAAGATGATGCAGTCAAGGACAGTGGCACCTTTTTAAACTTCTTACTTGAATCTGCCTAATTTTTTACTTCCTTAAATCATTCACTACTCTATTCTACTTCAAAACCATTGAAATAATAGAAAAGTTACAGAGATTCAGTAAATGTTCCTGTGGCCTATTTCCAAGCAACCCAACATTAATGGGAGCAGTAAAGGCAAAGGAGCTTTTTCTCTGACATGAGTTCCTAAACAATACAATTATGGTTCATTCTATGGTTATAAGCTTTAGGAGCTGCCACAACAAAGTCTCTGCTGCAGAGGTGGCCACTGGCTGCTATCCCCAGCAATCTGATACATGTTTGTTGTTTTAAACACACACGTGCATGCAAGTGCATGCGTGCACGTGCACACACACACACACACACACACACAAGCTTTTTGTATTTTGTAGAGTAGGATGAAGCTGGACACAAAGGTCAGGTATTCCAATATGGTTTCTTTCTATTTGCTTGTTCATAACCATGGTGAAAGCTTACACATTTGATGCATGTAAAGACTGTATCTATTACCCTGTGTTACATTTCTGACCTCAGAATTATTTTTTTCAACAATGCTGTTTTATATAAGCACAACAAAATAAGTCCAAGCTGACTACTGATGTTGGGTCACTCCAAGAAGTGTCTGCAATATAGCTTCAAAAATTTACCTTCTCTCTAAATCTAGGTTTATTTCATGGAACAGTTATACGGTATCTTTCAAGAAAGTAACTGAGAATACTGCCTCACATTTAATTGGGCATTTAGACTTGAGAACGGAGAGGGCAATGGCACCCCACTCCAGTACTCTTGCCTGGAAAATCCCATGGACGGAGGAGCCTGGTGGGCTGCAGTCCATGGGGTCGCTAAGAGTTGGACACGACTGAGCGACTTCACTTTCACGCATTGGAGAAGGAAATGGCACCCACTCTAGTGTTCTTGCCTGGAGAATCCCAGGGACAGGGGAGCCTGGCGGGCTGCTGTCTATGGGGTCGCACAGCGTCGGACAGGACTGAAGCGACTTAGCAGCAGCAGCAGCAGCAGACTTGAGAACTAATCCAGTCCAAGACTTTACCATAATACCATATCTATTGTCATAGATATCCACGACAATACAAAAGACCTTAAGAACTCCAGCATTTTGTTTGCTACATAGATCTAGGATGTTTCAAATAAAGTATTAACACTTCATGAGATAGTAGCTCAATTTTTACTAATTCCTGGCATGTACATTAAGCTATTTTGCAGGAAAATGTAACAAATTGAAGTATAATTTAACTCCTATTTTCCAAAACACCTAGCCTCCTCTTACCATCTTTCCTGAAGTATTTCTTTGATCCTTGGAAAGTCAGTGAAAAAAGTCAGGATGTTGTGTTTGATTATGTGTACACTTATTAATAGCATACTGGGCTTCCCTTTTCTGATACTATTAGAGATTAATTATGGCTTTCCTAATCCAACCTTAGTATTAGACAGGTAAATTTTATTAGTTAAAATGAGCACCATAAATTCACAGTGTAACTTATCTGGTACATTTCTTCTACTCTTGTTTGAAAATATGCTCTTCAGGGCTGAATGGCTCAAACATAATCAGGTTTTATTTTTAGAGAAGCAAACTCTATACTTGTATGTGACCCCATCAACAATTAACTATGTCCTAATGGAATTAATACAGCACACGAGTTCAGAACTGGGTAGATGAGAAGAGGAAGGGAGAATGAAACTCATTCACTCCCTTGCTAGGTTCTGCAAAATAGCTTCCTTATTCCCACAACGTGACATTTCTCTTCCTTATTTCCAGCATAGTTAAGGTCAGTAGCCCTAAAAATCTTCTACATAGAGATTTACGTGTTTCCCCTAAAAACATAAAGATGAGCTTGGGGTTAAAAAAAAAATGATGTCTCCTGCTAAATTGTAGTGTCAAGATGGAACAGTTACCAAGCAAAATTTTGAAGATTTAGTCACACTTCATGCTACCTTTCTATCCTTGTCTGCTTCACAGATTTGAGGACCGGGGTCACAGCTAGTTTATCTCTTTTGGCTAGAAAGCCTTTCCAGATGAGGTCATCAGTTTCATTACTCTGTTTCTTTCTCTCTCACTAGAGCGTCTTTCTAAAGGCAACGGAGGACCTCTTTAGTGAAATATTGAAGGCAGGGGATGCCTAGAATGATTAAAAGACACAAAGCTTTCCCATAGCACTTGTTCTTTTTTCTGTAAGGAGATGAGGTAATATATAATCTCCTTCCTATATTACTACCACAAGGGCAATTTGTGGGAGGAAGAGATGGATTTCTGGGAGTAAAATCCTATTGCATGGCCAGGGCTATTTTCAGAAGGGCTTATCTTCAATATCCTCATTTCAGAATTGGTCTCTTTGCTCAGAGCAGTAACTTGGGCAACACTGAGAACCCCTATCTTCAAGGCAGGAATGAAAGCTATTTACTTCTTGTTGGAATACCTGATGAAGAAAAAGGAAGATGCAAAAACAAGTGATTCTGCTAAAATAAGGTGATGTGTATGAATAAATGTCACATCCTGCTGCTACTTCTCATGCGGTTTGTGTCTCATACCTCTACTCACTCTTTCGCTCTGCTGTTTCTACCACTGGGCAGCCCACATGTGTAATCTAGACAGACAACTAGTTTGCTCATACATAATTAAATAGTCTCTAGAGGCAGTAGATCATTTTATCTTTTTAATACCTCAATACTTGCTTCAAGTAGGAACAGTTACAGAGAACCTTACCATGTGTCTGATTCTTTGCGACCCCATGGACCATAGCCCGCCAGGCAGCTCTGTCCATAGAATTTTCCAGGGAAGAATACTGGAGTGGGCTGCCATTTCCTCCTTCAGGGAATCTTCCCAACCCAGGGATTGAACCTGCATCTCCTGTTGGTCCTGTATTGGCAGGCAGATTCTTTATCACTGTGCCACCTGGGAAGGCTGAACCTTACCATAGGACATGGAATCTGTACTTGTCAAAGATATCACTACACATGTAAATTAGAAACTAATCATTACTTCCTTTCTGGATACAGTGCTAGCTTTGCCTCAGAGTTTATGTTGAAATATACATCTTTATGAAATATTTCTCACTGCAGACAGCATCAATTTAGGAGTATCAAACATTGATTCCCAGTCCTCTCATACTTCAAAACCAAAGAGAGGGAAGAGCTGAAAAGGGTAACTGACAAAGACCTGGACTTTCTTAGATTTTAAGAGGCCAGTTGTATTTGTAAATTCCTGATTTAAAAACCTGACAATCGTCAATGCCAGACTATTCCTGGACTTCTTCATCATATACTTTTCCCTAAAGTCTCTCAAAGAACTGAAAGGCGTCCAGAGATTAAAATAAACTTGACAATCATGTTGCAACTCAAACAGATCCTGATTCTTTTCGTCACTTTTTAATTCATTGCAGATGGTGTAAATGGGATGTTTACTGGCTGGCAGGTAATGAGTCTTGTTGTAGATAATAGTGATGGACGGGCTCTCACGCCTGTTGACAGCCTAGTATCTCAGCTGCTGTATATGGCTATCACCTATTGCTTGGTAGCACGCACAGTATCGTGACAGGATGCAAACTCAAGTCCATGTCTCTCAGTAGAAATGATTATTGGTACATCTGAATCTCACTAGTCACATATGAGTTGCACTGATTTCATCCTCACTGTCCACACGGGTAGACAGTCTAAGATGTGATCTAATGTCTACTGCTCTAAAAGGAAAATGTAATCTGTTTAAACATCCAAACACTCTTCTTCCCAGGTACTGCCATTCATCACAACTGTCAGTGCTTCTGTGGAAGAGTAATGACCCTCAGGCATGGGATAATGCTCCATAGGGGCCTTATGAATGCCACTGCCAAGCACAGAAATTGATCGGTTTTCAGTGGAGCTGGTATGTGCATCATGAAAGACCTGCACTTACTCACTAAATTACAAGTGGCTGTTTACTCCTTATACAATAAAGCCTGGGTTAGGGAGCCACAGACCCTGCTGACTTTAATTGTCCCAAACATGTGAGCACTAGATTTGGGCCTGTCAGTGAGATAGATTTAAACAGCTTGAAACTGAAAGTTGGATCAGAGTCATTCAAAAATGCATCGGGAAATAATGTAGGTACTGTTGCCTTCCATTCCTTTTTCTTTTCCTTTTTTTAATCCTCTCCAGCTATGGAAGGTAACAACATCCCACTTTCCAATATAAACACAATTTTTTTTAAAAACAGGGTAAGCATGCCTATGGAAAGTTAATTCTTTGTTTACTTCCTGTGGGTTTCCCTCCATTTCTGGATTGCTCATGCATTGTTTCTACAAAGTAGGATAAAGATGAACAGTTACATAGTATGAACTCGTGATTTTCAAAATGTCTCCCAACAGCTCTATTTCCACATTCAACCTATATTGACCTTTTCCTTTAAATCCTCCCTACACTCCCAATCTCATCTACGTTTACTATGAAATCTCCTTGGGAGATAGGCTAACTTGCACTCTATAAACTATTCATACCTTGGTAAATGCTCTATTATTTGAAAGTTTTATTCCAATATATCTCTTCCTCAGCTAATATACCTTTAACTTTTAATTTCTGTTCAATCTTTTTTTTTGCCAATAACTTCAACAGCATCAAATATTTAATGATTGTATTTTTCAGTAAATAAGTTTTGGTAGTTCTATTACTAGCTCATGATATTTTTATGCATTTTTTAAGGGGGTAGAGATAGCCAAAACTGGAGGGACGATAAACGATACCCTTCAGAAAGTCACATGTATGTTAGTTTACAAGACACTGGTTGGTCTTGCCTTGAAAATTATTTTTCAATGTGTATGTGGTGAATGGCTTAACATAAATAAACAAAGGAAATGAAATCCTTTACTCATATGGGCTCATTCCATTTTAAGAAAATTCTCTATATAGTAAATGGGTCCTTATGAAATCATTACAGTTAGAAGAGCTCTTTCTACTTGAGAGTTCTCTGTTCCTTTGGCAGTTCAGTGTTATGCCCAACTTAACTACATTTTTTGTGTTCACAATTTTCTGATTATTAATATCTCTAATGATGGGACTCAGACATTTTCCTGGGAAGAGAGACTTACAATTAGAGAAATCTTAATAATTAGTGAAATATACCAATGAGATAATGAAATTGGAAGCTCTCAGTATCCTGCCAGAGATGAAGAAATCTTTTTGAGAATTAAGAATATGCTAGAAGACAAAAGATCAGATAGTGAACTGAGTTGAGTGACCTTTGATGTAAAGTGTCAGCTAGAAATGTCAATCCAATTCAAGACTGGATACAAAGGGACATTGTGTCACTGAGCAGAGAGGTATTAAGTTACCTGATTATCTTCTCTGGAAGAATGCATTATGGTTTAGACACTTTTATTACCTGAAAGATGTAGACAAATCAGGAAAGATTAACAACCAGTTTTATTAGGAGGTAGCAGATGAGCTAGTCTGAATAGCACTGGTTGTTAAAAGTTCTGTATTCTCTTCCCAGCTTTGATATGCTCTCACATGGGAATAGTCATTCCTGAAATTTAGATAGGATAATTTATATTCTGTTCCCCAGAGAAAGGGCAGTTTGGGAACTGAAGGGAGGGAAGGGTTTAAAATAGCAGGAAGACCTGGGGCGGCAGAAGGGCAGGAAGTTCTATTATAAGATTTTCAACTTTAATTAAAACAGCAAAACAACAACAACCATTTTGTTAAGCTTTCATTTAAATAAGCCCAGTACATTTAGTATGTGCAATATGTCTTTCATATTTAGTACTTAATTGTTTTTGGTACATGGAATAAGATTATTCCATAATGCTAAACTATTATGTGCATGTTTCCCTAGAAATGTAATTTACAAGGTCATTCTAGAAACTTTGATTATGAAATTCAATATCACTTTCAGCTAGTTACCCTTAATTCTAGTGCAGCTTTCTCATCTCTTTACACATACCCTGAAGCTGTAACCTCTGGTTTCATAGGAACATCCCATTGGAAAAGCCTCCTGTTCCTTGCTTTCTGAATTATTTTCTAGATATATTTTCAAATACAATTGCATGTCTTACCAATTAATACCAGTTATGAATATTATTGAGAAATGATTCATATAATTTTCTACTTAATTAGTGAAAATAAGTTGTCCAGAAGCTAATGATAAATTACCATTTTTACACAGGCCATTATTCCTGGGTATATTTATTACGATTTACCATTTATTAAAGGGTCTTTATTGGCTGACAAAGTATAATAGAGCTAAACTTCTTCCAAGGAAAGAGGATGACTCACTAACGTCCCAATACATTGTACTAATACCTATCCCAGGACTTCATCTTTTAATTCTATTGGGAAACACCTATAAACATAACATAATTTATTTCTTTTCTGATGTTCATTCAAATTCATTTGTCCCTAAACATTGTAGTTATCTTCTCTGTAGACTACTTTGAGGGGTAGAGTGTTGAAGAATCGGGACATATCAATTCACATTTAAAAGCAGCAGAAGAAGGGTTTAGATGACAAGTTATCTTAGGCAAGTTTTAGGAAAAGAGGCAGACATATGATGACCCTTAGTGAAATAAGCCCAAACTCTTAATCACTCCCTTACCTACTGAGGTGCTCAGTTGCTGGTGACTTTCTCAGTTACTTTAACGGTCTTCTCCCCACCAAATAACTCTGCTTCATTTACAAACACTGTTGGGCTGTGTTCACAGTTCCTTTTCCTCTTCCTCTAAGGAAGAATGTTTTTAGGCCAAAATAATCCTGAATAGGCCAAAGACAGGAATGCTATACATCATAAATCAGTTTCAGCTCTCTTGGCTACTCAACATAAGATATCGCAAAATCTCCATGAAGTAATATATTACATTGTCATGAGATTATTTCCTATCTTCAGTTTTGGAAATTTTCTTAACCTATTAGTAGGAATTACTTCTCTTCTTGCTCCTCTACTCTTTATTATCTCTATACAGCAAAGACAGTGATTTCCTCAAATGTGAAATCAAATCCTATTACATAAATTTCCAATAGCTGCCCACCACCATGAGACGGAAACTCAAAACTTCTCACTTTGAAGCTTGCATAATCTGGTTTCCAACTTCTTTTCTGATCACATCTCCAGTATATTTCTGCTTATTCCCTGACCTTATTTCATAATTCACATGCCTAACTCACTTTAGGCTCAGAGTTTTTGCTGTTGCTATTCCAATTTCCTCCAGATCTTCACATGACTGGTTTCTAACATCACTTGAGTCTCAGCCAGAGGCCATCTTTGTACATGCTGTATTTGTTAGGTTATACTCTTATTTTCTTCATTTCACTTATCAGTGTGTGTTAGTATGTCTACATATTTATTAACTCTCTCCCCTAACTAGAACGTTCCATGAGGAAAGAGGACCTGTTAAGTCCAGGTCACCATTATATTTCCAGTGCCTAGAATAGTAGGGGCTCAATAAATATTTGCTGAATGAATGAGTAAAAGAGTGACTGAAAAATAACAGAATGAATACTGGAGTGTGCTTTTCATCCCAATGGTTCTTTAAATGAACCTCAAATGCTTAAAAAACAAAAATGCACTTTCCTAGCACATTAGCATCAAAATTGCTAATTTTACTAATTAAAAGACTAGGCCTCAATGTACATTAATGACTGGTACAAAATCATGTGACAAATAAGGATTTCACAATTCTGATCTCAAATTATGTCAGATGAATTAGTCCCACAGTGTTTTTCTTAGAAGAAAGTGTAAACCAGGGATAATTAATCTGAGGTCCAACATTAGGCTTTAGGTGGTCTGTGAATCCTCTGAAAAGGTATTATGTCATCTTTTGGGGAGAGGGTCAACAGCTTTCACCAAAATTTCAAAGGAAGCCGTAAGTGGGAGGAGGCTAGGAATCCTTTCAAGCAATAGCACTGTAAAGCACTATGCTATCCCACCCCTTCCTCCGTGATAGTGCTATTATGTTCTTTTGACTACAAAGATGCTAGGTAGCAAGTTTCAACCACTGCCTATTTGAGTGTTTTTTTAATACTCATTGTTTGTGACTATTAGGTAAAGCTCACTTTGCCCTACAGCATTCTTACAGTTTTAAGACTGACATTTTTGGAAAGAGATACATGTCTACATCCTCAATTCTGCTAAAATACCTTTGACCAGTTGGGATTCAATCTCATTTTCACCTGAATATGTTATATACAATCATTTTGAAATTCTCTGGCATTTATTAATTATAAAATTTGGGGAAAAGTTTAATCCAAGTCCTAGAAGTTTCAAATGAAATAACACTGGGTAAAAAAATAACATAATAGCAAAATAAAACAAACAAAAAAACTAGGTATGCTGAACCATATGAAATTGCTGTTTCTGTGAATCAAAATGGTTGAATACTGGCAAAGTGAAATGGTTCAACCCATGGGTTGTTAACTGCTATTGTTGTTGGAAAAATGATTCTTACTCTCCAATTCTCCCTTCCAGTAAACATTTCTATTCATGTGAAATGTATTGTGGGTAACTGGTGCTGGGGGGTGGGGTTGAATTTGCCCATTATTTTAATTCATAATGCATAGGCCTTCTTAATTCTTACTATAGCAGGTACCTCCAAATGACAGAGAGCCTGGAGAATAGGCATTAAAAAACTAAATTCACAGAGGCTTATTTTTCTCATACCCAGATGCACGTTTAGCTGGAAAAGTTTTAAATGGATGTCAAATCCATGGAGCAAGCTCATGGGGACCATATTGGTTTCCTATTGTTGCTGTAACTAAATACCACAATGTTAATGTCTCAAACAAATCTGTTAAAGAGTTTTGGAGGTCAGAAGTCCTTAAATCAAGGTGTCAGTGGATCGCGTCTTTCTGGAGATTCTAAGACAGAATCCCTCTCCTTATCTTTTCCAGCTTCTAGAGGCAGGCTACACTCCTTGGCTCACGGTCCCTTCTCCATCTTCAAAGACAGCAGTGCAGCATCTTCAAATCTCTGTTCTCCCCCCGCTTCCCCTGCTCTCTGATTCTGCTTCCTTTGTCATATGTCCTTCCCTGACTCTGACCCTCCTTCCTCCTTCTTTCTTTTACAAAAACACCTGAGATTACTTTAGGCCTATCCAGAATCCAAGGTAATCTTTCAATTTTAAGATTCTGATTTACTCACATCTGCAAAGTCCCTCTTGCTATTTAAGGCAATCTGTTCACAGGGTCTGAGGATTAGGACATGGGCCTCTTTAGGGAGGGCTTCCCTGGTGGCTCAGCAGTGAAAAACCTGCTTATAATGCAGGAGACATAGGTGACTCAGGTTTGATCCCTAGGTTGGGAAGAGTCCCTGGAAGAGGGCATGGCAACCCACTCCAATATTCTTGCCTGGAAAATCCCATGGACAGAGGAGACTGGTAGGCTACAGTCCATGAGGTTGCAAAGAGTCAGACATGGCTGAAGTGACTAAGCACGCATGCCCGCTCTTTGGGGAACGGGTCCATTATTCTATTGCTGGGTTCAAAATATTCCAGGACTCAACTTGAAAGCAAGATAGTATCATATTTCTTTATAGCTGCATAGAAAATTTCACATATACCCACTTATAATTTTTAAAGACACAGAAACTTGACTCTCCAGCCTCACTTTTGCAACATGTGTATGGAAATCATAGTTTAAGTTTTGGTTTGTAGGGTCTTACATACCAAACCTAGTTTCAGTTAGTCCTACTTATATTCTAACTTGTCCTTTTGGCAGAATTCATACTGCTATCTCTAGCCAAAGAATTATTAATATGGTGAGTCCTTTCAGTAGTACATTCTATTAACTCTAAAAATAAAGACACAGATTTTTAACCAAGAACCAACCAGGACAGATTCCCACACTTCCCATCATATCTGTCTTGTGCCCTGCCTTCAGGCACTGTATACAATCTGTCTGAATAAGCTAACCATCATTTGCAGATGTTAACACTCGACTGTTGTTCAGTTGCTAAGTTGTATCCGACCCTTTGTGACTCCATGGACTGCAGCACACCAGGCTTCCCTGTCTTTCACTGTCTCCTGGAGTTTGCAGGTGTTAATGTATGACTCTACCATGAGAAATTTCCTCCCTCTGATCCTTGCTTGGATGAACTTAACTCAGATGACTTCCTTCTTATCTCACCTAAAAAGGCCTGTCTCCCTGACCTGCATCTCGCCCATCCACTATCTCAGTGAACACTAGCCCTTAAACATTCCAGCCTCATCAGCACAGGCCCATCATGACGGCATAATATCCTTGTCCTGCTAGAAACTGTTCAGCATCCAGAGGACCATCTTTATGCTGATAACACTAAAATATAAAATAATGCCAACAGCTGGTGCTACAAATGGCTTTTAAAAACGATGTTCATTCACTAAAATTCCTCTTGCTACTTTTGACATGAAACACGCAGTCTCTAATTATTCTGATCAAGACGGTGAAATACAAAAACAAACTTTAATTGTGTTTAACAGATATTTAATCAGGACTCACTGAACTACAGATTAAAGCTGAAATTCATAAACCATAATTACCCGATTGTCGCAATCTTTTGGTCCACATTCTCCTTCCGTCTGGGCGTCTGGCACCTTGCCCCGAATTTCTTTTACTGTCTTCTCAGCTTCATTACTGTTCATGTTTTCCAGCAGAGATTTAGCACAGATTACAAAATATCTGTTCTTGGCAACTTTCTTCATTAGCTTTTTTTCCCCCTTGCAAAAAAGTTTATTTATTTTTTTTTCCTACCAGAGTAGCTGGAACAGGCATACGTTTAGGGTACTTTGGTGACACAAACTAATTATATAGTTATCAAGAGATAATAAGGCAGTGATAACGAGAGTTACTAGTGCTACCACGTAGGTATCATGCAATTTCTCTAGTATGCCATGCGGTGTGTCCCAGTCACCATGTAATTACCTCATGTCACGACCTCATCGTTTTATGGAAAATGCTTATCTCACCCTAACAAAACCTTTTCTGCCACATTTGATAAAAAAGTGTAACTCTTAGTTCTTATTTCCAGTACCACTTATTCCCAATAAGATGCTATCTTGCAAATTTAAGAGAAATACCTGTCCTCTCCTAAAAATTTGCTTTTACATGGAGCAAATGGAGCAGTTCTGTTTTCTTTTGCTTTATTTAACCCAGGTGAAAGAAGTAACTACCAACAATACATCTTTCTCTTCTGTTTTTTTAAACAACAACAACAACAAAAAACCCACAAACAAACAAAAAAACACCAAAAGAAGAAAAAAAAGACCCAACCTCACCCTATTTACTTAGGATTCGTTTAGTCTGGCACTTCCCCCTACTCTTCCCTTTCAAATCTCAGTCACTCACATTTGTTTTTTCCTAGAATTATGGTGTAAATCATTCTTAACAAGCTAGCTTGAAACATGTCTCACTCGGTAGAAACACATAACGCCACTGTAATTGAAACATGGAACTGTGAGCTTGAAACTCTTTCTATTTTTTTGGGCCTCTCTTCAGAAGGACATGCCGAGTTTCCCTCACAGTGCCATAACCCCCGTGTCACACAGTTAGGATAACATCACAGACCAAGGCAAGAGGATAAAGAGAAGGCGCTGGCAAAAGAAGAGGTGGGTGGTTCCTTTATTCCCCCTAGTTGAGCAGATACCCCTATGAGACAAGAATTGTAGTTACTACTTATTTATCTCAAGTCGAAGGCTTGAAGTTTGACCTCACCAAGACCTCTGGATATGACATCCCACCTGAGAGTTCCAGTTTAAAACAGGATAGAGTGGCTTACTTTACAGCACAGATGAAAGCTGTTTCCAATTCTGCTTTTATTAGTCATCTCCCAGTCTGATCGCTTCCCATTCAATTGTACATTTAACTCAAGTTGGGGTCAAAATCACCCCCAGATTTAGAAGGGCCAGAAAAATTGCCATCCTATCCTAGAGCATTGTTCTTCAATCACACAGTTCCTCTAAATATAGTTGATGGCCTTTGAGATGCAAAATGCATCACTTAAATGTAGTAGAGGTCCCTTTCACTGCATTGCCAAATCTATTTAGCAGAATCTTCCTGGAATAATCTGTCCCTAGACCTGAGGATGCGCAGTGATTTTAAGCATTTTAAGCTAACGATAATGGTTAGTGCTGAGAACAGATGTACCTGGCTGTGATGTGATCTATTCCAGTAGGCTTTTATGAGCTGTTCATTCCTATTGACTTAGCATTTTATGTCTCTGCTTTTGCCTGGTGTGATGGTTACATAGGGGTGTCGTGTGTGTATTTTCCTGATGTGTGATGGCAGCACAGGGGGCTGTGTGTATTTTCTCAGTGCAATGGCTACACAGGGTGTTGTGTGTGTGTTTGCCTGGAGTTATAGCTGCACGTGTTACTGTGTGACTCTCCCCCCACCCCCTGATTTGATGCCTGCTGGCAGGGTCCTATGTGTATCTTTTTCTTAGCACGATGGTTGTACTCATTGCCCTGCTAATGGTGGACATTTCTAGCGATTATCTATCCACAGGGTCCTGGGGAAAGAACTGCAGTAAAATCAATAAATGGTTCTAGACAGGGCCTTGTAAACATGAAATGACACCCCAGCATAAATGCCTTTTCCTACCATAGCATGTTAAATCCAAGTGCTGTTACCTTATTGGCATTGGGATAAAATTTCTATGGTCTCTCCATCTCTTCCATATATTGCAATCGTTTGGGGGAATTTGAGATTACTGCTGGTTGGAGGGCTTTTACACATGAATCTGTCTAATGACATTTTTCACTACATTGTCCTACGCATCACCTTTTATACTCCATCCTGACTTGCTCTGGGATAATGGCTGATATTCTGAAAGTGAACATGGCTTTTATTTATTCCTGCAGTCTCACCAGGCCCTCCCCACATGCGCACTACATCACACACACACACACACACATACACACACACATCACCCCCTCCCTTACTGCTCTCTAGTCTCTGTATCCCTCCTGTGTTCACCAAATGGAACTGACAAAGCAAAGAACCAATGAGGTTAAAGTCTTTTGAAATCCCTGGAATACAGATGAGCTGGGAGGCATCTGGAAACAAAACCAGACACTTGAAATCAAAGAGACAAGTAAATTACTATCCTAATCTAGGAAGAATAACTAAAGGTGTCAGTGGGGTTCCATTGATAGCACTTGGCCCTGAGCCAGAATGCCAAGGGTTCAAACTCCACACCAGCTTCGGGCTCAGGCCCAAGACTTGACACTGCAGGGTGCAGCAGCATGTGCAGCAGTGTTAAAGGTGTCAGCCTTCTGCAGAGAGGTTAAGTCCAAGTCCTTCTGCCTGCTTGTCATTATACCCCAGAGGGATGCAGAGATAACCCTCGCTTCCTCTTCAGTGCCTTTCTCAACAGGACAGACTGTGGGGGAGCCAGTACTCCGCAGCAGTATTTACTAATATCAGTAATGTACAATTAGTGAAATGCCCCTTTTCTGATAAGGCTGCTTGAAGAAATAAAGTATGTGCAAGAACATCCAACTGCCTCCCCCCTTCTCCCTCCAAAAAACCTGATGGCTTTCCTAAAGAGTCTTCCTTCAATGCAAAGAGCTAAGTTTGGAAACCTAAAACCACGTGTCTAAATGAAAGGAAATGTTTTCATTGGAACAGCTTACATGTCTGGTACGCTTGCATAAAAACTATTGCATAGCATTTTAGAGCTAAAATTGCTATAAAATGCTTAATACAGTAAGAATAATTATGAGATTTTGCACGCACAGCTGGTATACAACTAAAGTCTCAGCTACAAATTCAGTGAGGCATGGGAAAACCATTTATAAAAATTCCTGGTATGCCAATTTGACTCACCATCAACAGCCCATCAACACTTCTTCATTCTTTAGGTGGAGAGGGAAGATATTTACCTACCGAAAGCTTTATTTCTCCCTTTATGGCTGTCATTAATACTGGATTCAAGGAATTCTAGTCATTACTTGACAGGGACAATATAAATAAATTCTAACAGGACACAACTGACCTGAACACAAAGCTTTTCCATTGAGCACAGTAGGGAGAAATTTAGTAGGCAATGAACCAGAAGACCAAACTATTAAGTTTAGCTGCAGAACCATCCCCTTTTGTCCTTCCTCTTTCTTCTATTCCTTTACCTCTTCTCATCTCCCCTCTCCTTTTCTAAGATTCAAATCCTTGAGTGACTTCCTAGGTACTCTGGACGCCCCTGGTCACAGCCCACCTGGCCTTGCCTTCCCCTGGATAACACCCTAAGGACAGAACTCCACTCTCTCCTCAAATTATAACGGTTCTTTCTTCTCCATTCCCTTCAGCATCAGCTAACAATTATTTTAAAAGGAGCTAAGTAATTTGGATGAGCTGTTAATGGTTAATAATAACTCAATAAAGATTATTTCTTGATAAAAACTGTATTAAAATATAAGGAAGAATCTCTTTATTGTGGCTTTACAGCATCTATGGAGAACGCCATAATAGATGAGATGACTGTCATCAGAGGCATTGCTGAATGCTTCCTTGCATGGCCTTGGTCATAGAAAGAGAAGCCACAGTGGATATATAGGAACCCTCTGGGAGATAGTGGGGGACACAAAGGCAGTACAGTACAAGATAAAATGAATTGGACCAGAGTCAGGAAATCTAAGTTTGAACATCAACAAACCCTGCCAACATGTGTTTGAATAAGTCATTATATTCTCTTAGCTGAAAAATGAGGTCCTTGGATTAGAAAATCTCCACGGCTCTATCTAGCTCTGAAGTGAAGGTTGTGTCACGGCTGTCTGACTGAAGATCAGTTTCTGTTCCTAGGTGAGCTGCTTCCTCCAGCTAAGAATTAGTGGCTCTGAGTATAAATGGCTGATATTCCACACGGAATCTAACTGAGGGAGTACTGATGTTCGTAAAGAAGTCTTAAGCTCTTTGCCTTCTACCTGCATCTATGACTTCTGAGTCAGCTCCTTGATGTTATACAAGTATTTTCTTAGCATTTCGTTTTTCCTTGTTTCAACAAACATTTAATGAACATTCTCTACATATGAAACACAGAACTAGTCATTGAAGACAAGGCAAAACAGGACACCATCTTTGTTTCCTAAGAAGCCCAAATGAGTCTACTATTCTTGCCATTCCATCTCCCTTTCACTTCTGTGCATTACAATGTATACTTCTAAAACTATAAATGTAGCATAGAAAAAATAAGGGGAATCAGACTTAGCTAATCTGTGCCCAGTTCAAAGTGCTGTTTATCGTCAGCAAAAGACTATGATAATAATTGAGATTAAAAATGATAGTCATTCAAATGTGCACTTCAATTGTACAAAGGGTATTTATCAACATGTATTTTGAGGTCACTGATGTACATTAAGAACAGCAATTTGGGTGGCAAGAAGATTATAAAGGCAAAACAATCCTTCCTGTAGTAATCCTGATAAAATTGTAGGATAAAATCAGTGAATAGTCTCTAGGGAAGTAAGAATACAGAATATTTTTTTTAGTATTTTTTTTCTTCTGAGGATTTTAGGTTCTTATTCCTTCAAACTTTCTTCTTGAATTAATACTAATAACTGCCATTTATTGAGTGCATATTAAATCATAAACACTTCCAATATAATATTGCATGATAAAGAAAATGATTCTGCAATATGGATATTATTACCCTCATTTTACATATGTGAAAACTGAGGCTGAGAAGGGTGAAATAATTTGTCAAAGATAATACAGTGTGCAGAGTTGGGATTTAAACTAGGGTTTGTCTTTGTCTGTGAAACATAGCTCCATAAACATGTCTTGGTTCTGCCAAATCTATTCAAAAATAAATCATCCTGCTTGAATGCTTTGTTAACAAACAAGGAAAACAATCTTCATATTCTTTCTTCACATTCATTCATTGCATTACATATAGTATGATGAAAACAGGAGATGGTTAAGATTTTTCTAAGAGTTGGCTGCCTTTTCATATTTATTTGGACTGAGATGAATAATTAAATTTGGGGCTCTCGATCAAAGAATGAGCTATTTGCTATCTGCATAAGTATTTGTTGTTAATTGATCAGACACGGATAAGGTGTGTTATTACAACTATATTTTGAGGTATGATTTACATTGTTCTACTGCATATTACCCTGTGCTGTTTTTCATTTTCCTGCACTTTGGACTTTTTGTTTTGTTTTTATGAATTTAGTCACAGTTGGTTGTGTTTTGAACTTTGTAAAAATGTAATTCTAAGAAAATTAAAAAAAGAAAAAGAAAATATTTTCAAAATGATGTCAAAATCAAATCTACCCCTTACTAATTCGATTTGTAGGAAATGGAGAGTGAAGTATTGTAAGCAGAATGCTTTTAAATACATCCTAATTACTTCAATGTGCAAATGCATTGACTAAATCATAGCATGCATTTAACACTTTGCACTTCAATTGTGCTTATTTGTCTAAGTTCTATAGATAGCAATTCCATAAAAAAAAAAAGAGATAAACTTCACTATAGTTAGTCATTCTATAGTTACCTGGGGAAAACAATCATTCTTAAATTCAAGCTTACTTCTCAAGTCTGCTCACTTTTGGACTAATGCAGAACATCATTAGTGCAAAGAATACAAAATAACAGATAATTAACTGCAGCTACTCAAGTTTTCCCAATTGATCCTATCTTTCTATTCTCTTCTGCTTTTAGTGGGTGAGGTGAGGGGTGGGAATAGTGAAGCCACACAGGATGAAGCAGACAGACTGAGTCCTGAGGAATGATGCCATGGACTGGAGGGAATCCACAGTCGAGGCTGGGATGGAATTATCATGTCAAGGTCACTTAGGGCTTGGTCTGGAACCACCTGCATCGGAATCTCCTGAGGAATATGTTAAAAAGACATTTCAGCGTTTCACCCCAGAGCAACTAAACTGAATGAGTAGCTCTTGAGGTGGAACTCAAAGATCTACATTTTAAACAAGCTTCCCAAGTAATTCTTAGGCTACTGAAGCCTGAAAAGCACTGGCTTATATTCTTTGGAAGGACTGATGCTAAAGCTGAAACTCCAGTACTTTGGCCACCTCATGTGAAGAGTTGACTCATTGGAAAAGACTCTGATGCTGGGAGGGATTGGGGGCAGGAGGAGAAGGGGACGACAGAGGATGAGATGGCTGGATGGCATCACCAACTCGATGGATGTGAGTCTGAGTGAACTCTGGGAGATGGTGATGGATAGGGAGGCCTGGCGTGCTGCAATTCATGGGGTCGCAAAGAGTTGGACACGACTGAGCGACTGAACTGAACTGAACTGATGCAGTTCTCTGATCCTACACCCAGGGACAGCCCTGCTAGTATACCTTTGTTCCTTCTGTCCCAGTTGTCAAGATATATGTGCAAGTACAAATAGCTGACCTGGGAGGTATTAATGGTAGTGACAATAGCCCAAGGGCTTAGACAGTCATGTTTAACATGCACGATCTCATCCGATCCCTACAATAAGGATTGTGACTTAAGTATTATTACTATTCCATAATAATATTCCCATCTTTCAGATGAGGAAACTGAGATTCAGAGAGATGTAGTAATTTCTTGTTTTGAATGTGACACTGATTATTGTGAGAGTTCCTAAGTTTTAACCCTTTAGCTCTTAGCCTTGTGGAAAAATACGTTCTTGAAAGGTGTTTACTTTCAAAGATGTTCATGATTTGGTGATAAAATCATTGTAAAGGGTGTTAAGCACCTAAAATAAAACCATAACATTACTGTAAATGAGGTAAAGTGCCTAAATACTAATAAGATTGGTTATTTATTATAATACATAGGATGTGAGCATTTGTATTCATGTAACTTTTCTCCTCTGTATTTCTATAATTACTAAAATCATCTAAATTAAATTGCTGATCTTTGATTAATTCATTATGCACTTTGCCAAAACCTGAGGTATAAAAGGTAAATAGGACAAAGCCTCTGCCTTCAACTGGGTTTACAGTTCAGAGAAAAGAGATGAACATGTGTACAAATGGTTCCGGTTTACCTTGTGGTCAGTGGAGGCCTGAGTTGGAAAGAGAATGGTTCTTCTCTGGGCAGAAAGCAAAAAGGGTGTGGTCTGGAAATTTTTAGTTACTCTAGCACTTTGCCATTGGCCAGTGTAAGGAATTTTGATTTTTTAAGATTACATTTTTACTTATATAGTTTTGTTAGAAAAAGGGCAGACTGAGTTACTTGTGTACTTTGGGCTGATAAAACTTTATGTGGTTTATTCTTTCTGGCATCCAACCGGGTTCCTTTTTTGGCTAAATTCTGGGTATAAAGCCAAGTTAGTCATTATGTTTATTCATTCTTACATAAAGCAGCTGAAATTTTCCTTCTGAGATGGGTGCCTGATAAATGTTATCAGTAGTAGGTCATGCCACTCAATAAAAGTGACCTGTAGATACATTGGCTATGTCCTTTACTTTGTTTTCATCTGTTTCAGTTATTTAAAATGCTATTATTAGATTATGAAATTTTTACAATATGAGAAATTTAGAAGTTAAAAACAGTTGAGAACAAAGAGTACTCAAGATTTCTTCCCTTGTGATAAGCTCATACACATGCAGATGTGACCTGAACATATTAATGCCAGAGCTGATGGATGGACTAAAAAAAATGAGGTTCTGGAATGTCAAAGCACAGGCAGATGACCTAAGCAAATGTTCAAGAATCCAAAAAAAAAAAAAAGAAACTCTGGGAAACACTGGGCAATAGAAAGCATATGATATGATTTAGAAAATATATATCATATTTTAGATGAGAAGATTCTAAATATCGATATCTCAAGTACTTCCAAAGCTTAATAAATTGGAAAAGGAAGACCTTTTAATCCCTTTATGAAGTGATAAATAATAGACATCTGTTCTTTTTTCGAGCTGAATTATTATCAGATTTGGAATTATTTTTATTTACATTATTTACTGTTTGCTTAACATTTTTTACTTTTCTAATCATTATTTTCAGAATATTTAGAAAAGTTAAGGAAAAGAAGAAGTAAAATATCACTTAATTCCATCATACGGAGGAGGTACTAGTATTATTCACATTTTAATGTATTTCCTTTGATGTAACCAAATACTTTCATTCATTTTTCTATTGATAATTTGGGACCATGTTAGGTACACAAGTTTCTTTTGGATCAGGCATGTTCAGTTACAATGTTTCATGAACATTTCCTAGTAAATTAATATTTAAAATATTTTAAAATTAATAACTATATAGTTAATAACTTTATACAAATAATATACATATGTTCCATAATTTGCTCAATAATTTCTTTGATTAAATATTTAAGATTTTCTCTTCTTTTACTTTTATAAATGGCATTGTGATGAATAGGCTTGTATACAAATCTTTGTCTGAGTTTCAGGTTCCTGTAATTTCAGGTTCCTAGAAATTAAATGACTGGGCCAAAAGATACATTTTTAAAGAAAGTTTCTTGATAATGTAATGCCTATTACCTCACAGAATTTGGTGTCAACACATGTTCCCCCACAATTACTATTATATGAATGACAGTTTTACTGTACGTTTATCAGCATTAAAGATTACTGTTTTTATAAATCATGTCTTTGACTACCAGTGAGTTAAAATATTTTTTCATACATTTATCAGACAATTGCATTTCCTCTTTCATAATTTTTCTTTTTATAATCTTTTTAGATTTTTTTGAACAAATAGGTACTGACCATCTCAGTACCTTCTTATCTTTTGCTTCCATTTCATTTCTGATGCTGTCACTAAACCCTAGACTCTCCTTACCTAATCCTGAACCTTGACATCAGTCTGCCTAGTCTGCAGGTCATATTTCTTCCATTCTGATCCATTCTGTTCACTGCTGCCTAACAGTACTTTTGAAAATACTGCTGTTGTCATGTCAGTCCTGATTAAGATCCTACATTAACTCCCAGTTATTATTTATCTATTAGCTAAATCAACTGCCATCTTCAGAGGGAAATTAATCCCATTCTTGGCTATGTCCTTATGAGTTCTGTTGATTAACATAGGTTATTGAGATATGGAACTTATATGCAGTTAACTTTTTATATGTGAGTACGTATATACAGAGACACACGCACCGATACTGAATACTAGATATGAGTCTTGAAACGGGATTTACAGAGCTTGAAGCCCAACTTTTTATGTTTATAAATGAAGAAACTGACTCAAAGAGTTCAATAAAGTACTCGAAGTCATAGCGCTAGTTAAATGATAGAACTGGGACTAGAAACCAAGTCTCCCAATTCCTAGTTCAATGCCTTTAAGTAGGGAATAATAAAAAAATCATTTGTATAATTTAAAGACTAGAAACAGCTAGGAAACTCATTTAATTTAAATCTGTTCTTATGTATAAAAGATTGTGAAAATCCTGTCACATAGAAGGCTTGAGTGTTCTTATAAACATGAATAATATACTTATAAATTGATCAAATGTGTCATTAAAAGTTTCATAAAATTTGCACACCAGCAAATGACCCAGTTTATACTAGTTTGCTTTCTTCTCGTTAATCTACATTGTTTTATTTAATCTGTTTTGCTTCAGTAGAAGCATGGTGTTTTTATTTTAGCATGTTGTGGATCATCATTAAGTTTCTTGCTAATATCTTGTGGTATTCAATGGAAAATCCAATTTTCCTAGCAACTTCTATAAAGAATTTCCTCTGACAATAATTGGGGATTATAAGAACTACCCTAAAAAGAACTACGTCAATGTTCCTCTATTTAAATAGTAAACAACACAAACTATTTTGTAGGAGAATGGGCTGTGAGACTGGGAGTTGCCAAATATACTAATTATTTAGAGGGATAGGGCAGGGCAGAAGGGGTAGATGTGGGAATAGCTATGACTTGGACTAACTTGGATAGAAGCTCATTGATTGTAAAGGGTTGATTTAAAAGCATGTGTTTGCCCAACTAAAGTATTGACAGAAAGAGTATTTATTAAATCATACGGCAGTTAAACAGTTACAATATCCAACGTTTAAATGAATAGGCGGGTCATCCAGTGCTAGAGGGACACTAAAGAGATCTTAGCTATGTTTTCTTTCTCTGTGTGCATGTGTGTGCACACAAAATAGGCCTATTCATTTCATACTCAACAAACATTTTTAAGCACCTACCAGAAGCTCTCTATTACTGAAGAAATGATCCAGCTTTTTGTGATTATCCTCTCCACAGCTATATCACAGAGATGGATAATAATCTATACCTGACTAATGCATTATAACAAAAACTGAGAAAGTGGGTAGGAGGAGAGGAACGAAGAAGCAGCACCCTACATTTCTCATTTCACGCAGCATATGATTTCTTTAACAGCGATAATTAAAAACTAGTCTGAATGTTTTCAAAAATAACTGCTACTTTTTCTAATATTTATTTTATAGTATTTATTTTATCTACTACATCTACTACTAATAATATATACTATTTATTATTTTATAGTATTCTTCATTATTAGAAAAATAAACTTTGCTTTAAAACTTCTAAATTGCTATACTAATAATAAACAAATAAAAATAGTCATATACCATAAGAGAAAAAGAGAGAGAGAACCAAGGAAGCAGAATAACATAGAAAATACTCATTTTTTACAACAATAAATATTAAGTCAATTAATTTATTAAAATAAAAACCATAACATAGGCTTAAAATTCCACAAAATCTAACCATACAATAGTACTTTAAGAATACTAATTTTGTAGTGGAGAAAAGTGAATTTAAATATTACTTCTGCATTTACTAGTCATCACCTCTTTCCTAAGGATAAATTTACTTGGCTTATTTATATCAATTTCCTAGTTTATAAAACATGAATGAAAGTAACTGACTATATAGAGAGGATTGAATAAAACAATATCTATAAAGTTCAGTGCCCAGCACCACTAAATAATCAATAATAATAAATATTATTTGTAATATTTGTTTTAAAATGGTATATCTAAATGAAAGAGAGGTAAAAATCAAAGGAGTGTTATGCAAGATATACTGATAAGTGAAAAAACCAATACAATACAAAATGAAAAAATCTAAAGAGGCAGAGTGAGGCTTAAGAAGAAAGTAACCATTTCTGCAAAGAAACTAAAAGCAGTGAGGAGGGCTGAAGCCATAAGCCTACTGAAATTCAGATAGAGAAGCACACAGAGGTGGCTGGGAATCTAGGTCTTTGGAGTAATGGGACCAAAAATGTTCCATATGAAATGGTGGACCTAAGTCTGTTTTGCTACTTCAACAAGAGGCTGTAAAAAATATGGCCATCTGCTGCCTGGGGCAATATCTCATACAGAGCTGCAGGCACTGAAACGTGGAAGGATGAAGGTATAGATTCAGTCTCGTGATCAAATATTCTTAAAGGTAAGCTAAAGACACCATTATAAGATTTGGATTGGGACTAGAAAGCCAGGAATGCAGATAGAGGCAACTGGAAAACCATCAATCAAGGAGGTACAAAAAAAAAAGAGAGAGAGAGTGCCAACAGGGAAGACAAAAAAGCTGTATGACCAACATTAACCTGCAAAACAAAACTCTAAAACACAGAAAGGGAAGTTCATTTCTAGCTATTTTATTCTTTAGATGTGATGGTAAATGGAATTGTTCCTTAATTTCTCTTCCTGATCCTTTGTTGTTAGTCTATAGGAATGCAAAACAACCACAAAATTAATAACTGGAATATTCACTCCAGATAAATTAGATTTTATAGAATTGTCTGATAATGATTTCAAAATGAGTATATTTGCAATGTTCAGAGATATATAAGACTCACGTGTAAAAAGAACAAGAAATTACTGGATAAGAATAGACAACAATAAGATAAGAATAGGTACAGAAAATAAATCAAAAATCTTAAAAGTGAAAAAAATGTACACGTAAAAATACAATAGGTAGGATAATTTAAGACTGGGCAATTTCAAGGAGAGGATTAAGTGAGTTGGAAAGTGATATAAGGAATTCATTCAGAAAAAAAAATCACAGAAAGTAAAATATGTTTTAGGAAAATGAAAGAGCAGCTGACATATGGTAAATTGACAGGGAAACACCAATAGATAGCTATTAATATTATAAGAATCCCAGCAGAATAAAATGAAGGTAATGAAAAAGAAATAACAGAAGAAAAAAAAATAGCTGAGAATTTTCCAGAATTAGAGTCTTGAAATTAGAAAATATATCCATAGTTCATGACTGACAATTTAAAATAAATCCACATTAAGACACATTTCAGAGAAACTATAAGATACTAAGGATATATAAAAACTCTAAGAAGTTACCAGAGGGAAAAGGCCAAGTACTTAAAAAAAAGTTGAAAAATAGATTGATAGTAGACTTGTCCTATGTAATGACAGTAACAAAACAACAGTCTAAGATGTAATTGAGAAATATCTTCTAATGCTACACAAAATACCCAGATAATTGTTATTTAAAAGATAAAGACATTTTTAGGCACACATAGTGTGCTACCTAGGGCCCTCCATAGAGGATTATGAAAAGATGTAGTTCAACAAGAAGGAAAGCAAATCCAGAAAGGAAGCTATAGGATCTACAAATAATAGTGGGCATAGTAATAACTAAAACATATGAGTAAATACAATTAAGTATTGATTATAAAAATAAATGATAATTCTCTTTTGATATGATTAAAACAAGTAAGTAAAACTAAAACTCCACTCAAAACTTATAATAATGAGATTGATATTTAAGAAGTGGATAAAACATGCTAGACACTTTTATTTCTGCATGAAGGAGTAAGTCAGAAATACTAAAAAGTGGATTTTATTTTTTAATAGAAAATTAGGTAGGTTAAGTACACATAAAAAATTTTTAGTATGAGCACTGAAGATAAAGATAAGCCACATATGAACTTTAAGCCCAGCAATAAAATCCATGTACTAGGTCAGAAAAGAATTTTTTAAACTTTTTTTTCAATCAAAACTATATAAAACACAACTCATTGTAATGCAGTTGAATTCAGAATCAGTAATAAAAATAGAGCAAATATATGTTTGCCATGTAGAAACATATATATATATATATATATATATATATATATATATATATATATATAGGCTGCAATGCATGGCATGTGGGATCTTATTTCCCTGACTGGGGATTAAACCTGTGCCCCTGCACTGGAAGCATGGAATCTTAAACACTGGACCACCAGTGAAGTCCCTAGAAACATACAGTTCTAATTAAGGGTTAAAAATAAATCAAAAGAGATATTACAAAATATTTAAAATTAAAACTATATATCAAGACATGTTATGCAGCAAATGAGACACCTGAATGAGAATTTTGAGACAGATTCATTTTAAAAACAATAAAAAAATATTAAAATCGAATGAGAAAAAATCAACTCAGGAATCTAGAAAAAATGATCTAAATAATAAAATAAAAAGTAATGTTGACAAAAGCATAAAATAATGATATAGAAGGCAAAGACATAATCAAGTCAATAAGCAAACTCAAAAGCCAATTTTTGAAAAAAGTAAATAAAGTACAAAAATGTCTAACAGCTAGTAAAAGAGGTTAACATAAATAATATTAGGAATAAGAAGGGAACATATCTAAAGATAAAATTAAATATCTTAAGAATTTATGAAGGGCTTTGTGCAAATAAATTTGAAGTGTAGATTAACTGTTAACTGTATATTTTCCAAAAACATCCAATTTCTCCTTAAAATTGACTTAAGAAGAACTATAACACCTGAATAAAGCAATAGCTATGTAAGTAGAGGAACTGATGATAATATAACATCTACCTTACACTTCCTACCAGCTACTAATACAAAATATTAGGTCCAGATGATTTTAGAGGTAAATCTAACCAAATCTTCAGAATAGGTAATCTGTATAATATAAAAATGTTTCAGAAATAGAAAAAAATAAGAGAAAAATGTTGCTCAACTTATTTTACAAGGCTAGTATCACCATAACACCAAATGTCTATAATAAAAATTTTAAGAAAAGACTAATCTCCCCATGCAAACATATATACAAAGTTATCAGCAAATTAAACTCAAGATTGGATTTAAAAAACACACCAGGACCAAGTAAAAAAAAATTTTTTTTCCAGGAATATAAGAAATGCTGACTATTAAGAAATGTTTTAATATCATATAAAATACTAACATATTATTGGGAAATTTTATCACATTATTGATGCAGAAAGTGCATTAGATAAAATTTAATGAGTATTCTTATTTTTTAAAAATATTTATTTATTTATTTGGCTGTACTGGGTCTTTAGTTGTGGCAAGCAAACTCTTTTAGTTGTGCCATGTGGGATCTTGTTCCTTGACCAGGGATCCAACCCAGCCTCCCTGCACTGGGAGAGCATGAAGTCTTAGCCACTGGACCACCAGGGAAGTCCCGAGTATTCTTGATTAAAAATACTTAGCAAACTTTAAATAGCTGATGGGAACTTTTCAATAATAATTTTGATTTATCAAAATCCCAAGCAAATATCACATTTCCAGAACATTTCCATTAAAGGATGAAACAGAGCATTCCTAATGTCATGGCTTTTACTCCACACTCTGTAGAGGTCTCAGTAATGCAATATGACAGGAAAAATAAGTTGAATTGAAAATTAATCAATAAATTGGAATTGAAAATTAAGAGATATGTTGGAATTATTTACTCATGATATACATGTCCATGTAGAAAACCTAAGAGAATTTCAGTTTAGCCAGTGGAACTAGTAAGAGAGTTCAGCAAAGCTGTTGAGTAAACACCAATAATAACAAATAATCAATAAAGTGGAAAACAGACTTTATATATGATATCATGAAAATTAAGTTATATGAGAGGAATTCTAACAAATAAGATCAAGCAAGACCTTTATGGTGAAAATTAAAAAGCATTATTATAGAACTGGAAGGAAGAGCTCATCAAGTAGAGCTCTCAATGTTAAAAAGACACAGTATCATAAGAATATCCATTCTCCTCCAGATTACTATCTAAAGTTAATGTAATAATTAAAATTAGTAATAAATAATGAGTAAAATTCAACAGGGCTTTTGCTAAACTTGACTAAACAACCCTAAAATTTACCTTGAATAGCAGAAGGCCAAGAGGAGCAAAAAGAATTTTAAGGAAGAACAATGTAAAGAGATTTACCTTACCAAATAATAAGAATATTATAAAGCAATGGTAATTAAGGCACTTTGGTGTTAGCACAAGAATAGAAAAATAGTCCACTGGATGAAATAAAGATACTAAAAACAGATTTGATATAGGTGAAAGAGGCATTATAAATTAGTGGGTAAGGATGACTAATTTGTTAAATGGTGCTGGGATGACTGGGTTACCCACAAGGAAAAAAAAATAAAACAGGATGCATGTAAGATACCATACACAAAAACAAATGTCAAGAAGATTAGCGATCTAAATGTAAAAGAAAAACTTTAGAACTGTTAGAAGAAAATATAGGATGGTTTCTTAAGGATCTTGTCATATTGAAGGGTTTTTAAAATGACACAAGAGGACAAACCATAAAGGAAAACATCAATAAACTTAACTGCATTAAAATCAGAAGCTTTAAAAATAAATGCCACTAAATACAGTTAAAAGAGAATACTAAAAATTGGGAAAGGATATTTGCAATCTATATTGCCCAAAAGATGAGAATCCAGAATATTACAACAACTACAAAACCGAAACCAAAAGCTGTCCATAACAGTAGCTCAACAAATAACTCAATGGCAACGCACATGAACACACACGAGGAAATCCCAGTGGTTTATAAGTCAAAAAAATTTTTAATGATATATTATTCAATCCCCTCAGTCTGACAAAAATGTAAGAACCTTGGTCATTCCAAATGTGAAGCATATGGAGAAGGTCTCATGGACTGCTAATGAGAATATAAATCGATACTACCACTTTAAAAAGAAAAATTGCACAATTCTTAGTAAGTTATTAAACTTTAAACAATAAGAAATTGTTTAATAAAATTTTAAAATGCATTTTTTTCTTACAGTTTAGCATTTCCTCCTTTGCTTCCAAACATGTACAAAAATGTTAAGTACAATTTTGGTGGCAAATGGGAAATACCAGAAATAATGTCTAACAATTAGAGACTCAGATTTTAGTGACACATACAATAAAGTTCATTTTATATGACTCATAATTTATAGCTTATGTAAAACTAATTCATGATGATAGGAATCAGAAGAGTTGTGCAGTTTTTAATCTTTTGTTAAAGTTTTGGAGAACATAGCCTGTAAGGGGGCATGAAGGATTCTCCTAGGTATTGTGAATGTTTTGTATGTTGGATTGAATATTGTTGCATGGATGTATACTCACATAAAATCTCATCAAGCCATACAATTAATTTGTGTACTTCACTATACATAGCTTAGAATAATACACGATAAAAACAGGTTCGGAAATAAAATTTCCACATTGAGGTTTGTTTGACTTGGGTGCTGGATTCTTGTATGTTTACGTCATAATTCATACTTTTGTATGTCTGAAACATTTTACATTAAAAAATGACAGGACAGACTACTGCTTTTCCTAACTAGAACTGATCAAGGTAAAAGAAAACACTAGTGTCATCTTTTCCTCTTCACTGTCCCTGACATTAGGTCCAACTGTTCCAGGAATCAATAAACACTTCACAGCCAAGTGTACTTACAAAGTGATCATTTAGTTGAATCAAAGCAAAACTTTCAATTCACTTTTCGACTATGTGTAAAATCTAGGCTTTCTTAAGTGAATGACCAGCATCATGTATTAATACAATGCTTCCAATGCATAAAGATCAGTCATCCATTTAGGTGTTTCAAACATGAAGTGGGAGATTGCCAAGGATTTTTTTTGATGTGAATCAACAGGTGGTTTGGCATTAATATTGCTATTAGTTTCTGGGCTTCACCTCTGGTTTCAGAAAAGAAAAAGAGACAATACCTTTTCAATGCTGTATTTCAAGTTAACCATATGGAAAGCAAGGTTTTATTCCAGCCAATTCTCTTTGTCTCAAAGCGCGGAGGAAAAGTGCCAGCCACTGCTACTCCCGCCACCAGCCACGGTACAGATGTTTGGAAAATGCAAAAATAGAGAAATGAAACAAAAAGGGAACCCTCAAAAATAAGTTTTGCATAAATGAAAAATGGAGTACATAATTATTATAGCTGCAAAAAGGTAAATACATTTATTTTTTCCCATTGTGTTAAACGGAAAAAAACAAAACAAACAAAAACATTGATGTTTTAACTTAATGTTTTGTTGAAACCGACGATTACAAGGACCAACTCGTATGTGGCTAAAAATGGGAATAAAAAACAGATTTATTCTAATCTGATAAGATTTCTTTTACCTCAAAGAATTCTAGAATATGACCTACTTAAATGAATAGTTATAAAAGAAACAGATTCATTTAAAAATTCATGTTTTCAGGTGCCAAAATGGGAAAGGAAAAGTGTTTCTATGAAATCTTATAAGAGAAAAATAATTGAAATTATAATGGTTCCTTATACAACTCAGATAAAATATAGCTTGGTAAGAAATGTCTCAAAACTGTTCAACTGTACATTCCTGAATTAGCTTAGCTAATTTACAGACAGTTTTTCCAAAAGCAAACATCCTGTTAGATTTAAGCACGCCAATGTAAATTATTCTTTGTTTAAAAGAAAAAGTTTTTTAAAAATTATGTAATTTCTGAGAGAATATTGGCTGGATTGAAAGTTAGACCAGGATTTAGGTCTGGCTCTGCCACAGTCCTGTTGCATTTACCGTTGTTCCTGTTATGAAACAGGTCTGGTCTCAGTGTCCATATCTGTGAAGTGGACGTGTGACACGAATTGAGCCCTGTCGTCAAGCTCGTTTCCAGTCTCACCATTCTATGAACCCAAGGAAATCACTCCAGCACAAGAGCTTTTGTTTTCTTCCTTCCTTTCTTAAACTAACAACCAAATAAGTAAGTAAATATATATTAAAAGCACATATACTAATCCTCTATCTCTCTGAACAGGAAGAGAGAACATTTTTTTTGTTACCATTATCTATTCCCTAACGTATATTTAAAAAGAGAGTTCCCATATAAAAAGATCTTTATTTTTTCCTGAATCAAAAATAGCATATCATTTCTTTGCCATTTAAGTTCTATGAAGAAAGAAAACAGAAAATCATTATAGAAATCATATTAGGAACTTTAAGAAGGAAGAAAAAAGTCACTAAATTTCTTTTAAAATTCAATGGTTTGTTTACATCTTTTCTGTGACCGAAGATATAATTGCCACTTCAAACTACCTTCATTTCCTTTTCCTGGGGCAATAATCTTAACTGTGTAAAACACAGAACCCTCTTCACATACCTTTCCCACCTGCCTTCTGAGGTAACAAGGCTGAGGTATAGATTACAGTTTGAGATACCTAGGATGGGAATTAAACATTTCATCTGGGAGACAGGATTGTGATCAGTTTGCCAAATCTAAAAGAAAATTAAGCCCCATCACTACTTTGGCAAGAAATTTGAGTTCTCGTGGCTGAACAATGATCATCATTTTTACACAAGACTTTTAAAAATGAAAGCACCTGGGGCATCAACCAGAAAAAAAATCTGAGAATGCAGCGTTTTCTGTCAACATTTAAACCAGGTAAGACACAAGCAACTGCCCTTAACCCTTACAGAGACGTATGAAAGAATGCAGGGCGACTGACACCTTGATGAACAACAGAAGCTCCGCTTTATGAAAAGGCCTAAGTCTTTGGGGCGAAAGCGCCATTGCTCCAACTGCTGATCCACGTAAGGCAGAGGCAGAATGCGCGGGGGCAACAGGTCAGGCTCCTGTTTAAGGTTCCAGCTCTGGCTGCACGCTGATAAGCCTGGGACCCAGCGGACACACACTCAGGGAACACCAAGGGTGGGTCCCCCTGCCAGGGGAGGGCCTCTCAAACAGAAAGGCCAGAGTCTGAAGTTGCACAGTGTGTGAGCACTCCCTACTGGCTGCTGAAGTGGGAGGTGAGCCAGTGGTGTTTTAGAAAGGGCTGCCCCAGGTTTCTGTGAGGAGGCTGAAGGACTCAGCTCTTTTTCTAGGGGATAAGGGCTTGGCTCTGATTAGGCTTAGACTGGTTCAGATGTTATGCTCCTTGAGAAGCAGGTGAGGAGAGCTTACTGATAGGAGGAAATCCAAGATCTGGCAAAAACTGTGTAAAACTGGTTATAATTTTCATTAACTCTTTCAGCTACAGTACCCCCTTCTTATCCAAGGGGGCTAGGTTCCAAGAACCCCAGTGGATGCCTGAAACCACTGATTGTGCCAAACCTCATATCCACTATATCTTTTGCGGTACATACATACCTATGATAAAGTTTAAATTATAAATCAGGCACAGTAAGAGATTAACACCACCTACTAATAAAATAGAAATAATACAACAATATACTGTAACAAAAATTACTGTAATTTAAGTTGAATGTGATCTCTCTGTCTCAAAATATCTTTCTGTACAGATCAAATGACTTTTCCGTATCCACTAAGCATCATGCACTGTGGCCACAGTCTGAGGTGAGACAGCAAAACTAACACGAATTTCTTTTTCCTTCTTCACAATTTCACTGAGAGAAGATTCATTCCTACCATAGATCTTAGTAACCTCAGCATACCACTTTTTTTCCTTAGTAAGTTGAGAACTTTCACCTTTTCAACAAAAAGAAACACTTTACAGCTTTTCTTTGGCGTAATTGATTTGCCAGCATTACCGCTCTTATGCATTGGGGCCATTATTAAGTAAAACAGGGTGACTTCAACACAAGAACTGCAGTACCGTCTCGGTCGATCTCATAACCGAGCTGCCTACTAAGTGAGTAACTGGTGGGGTGCTCTGGACAAAGGGATGATTCACATCCCAGGTGGAATGGCAGGAGATTTCATCATGCTACTCAGAACAGTGCACAATTTGAAACTAATGAACTGTTTATTTTTGAAATTTTCCATTTAATGCTTTCAGACTGCAGATGGCTGTGGCTAACTGAAACCAAAACTGGGGAAGGTGGAACTGAGGATAAGAAGGGACTTTTGTATTAACAGTTTATATACAGACCCGTGTATGAGCATGTGTGTGTCTGGGGTGGAGGGGTTGAGGAGGAAATGAATTTCTGTGTGGCTCACTTTATTTCAGTAATAGGGAAATCTTGGGACAGTCCAATGTGTTTATACCATTTATGTTTTACCAGAAAATCCCATATATAAACTTGATGGAACTGCCAGGTATGTTCGCTATACCACTACACCTAAGCCCTAGACAGCGGTCTCAAGTCTAGGACAATGATACCGGGATGCTGAATGTTCCCAGGGCTCAGCTCTGTTCTGGTTCTTCTGTATAATAAGATGAAGGTCAAAATGGCAGCCTGCTAAAAGCAGAAGCATTTCAGTTGCAGCAATAACTTGCTTGTCATCAACTTGTTAATGCAATAGTCAAACATTTCTTTGACATGTACAGTATCAGCTAACTTCAGCAGATAAAGGGTCTAGAACAGGAAGATGCTGCAGATGCTTTAGCTTGGAGGAAGGCTTAGCAGAGCCAAAACGTCAGCAGGGCCTGTTTGTTCCATACTTTCCATCGGGCTCTGTGAAAGAAATGTTAGATTACTGCAATGACAAGTTTGTGACAAGCAAGTCATTTGTGCAACTGGTGCGCTCCTGTTTTTATCTGTTTACCATTCAGACTTGTGAATGCCATTTCAAGCACTTACAGGATTTCTGGCTCCCATTAAGGGGAAATGGTTTCTCCATGTTTAGAATTTTCTGCCTCAAAGAGAATTACTAAGCAATTATTTATCCCTGTGGTCACAGTGTCACACAAAAGCACTCTTGAGTTGTTTAGTTGGACTCTGAATCATGAAATGGAGTCCTGGGGACTGGATAGCTTGGAGCATCAGAAATTTCTCATCTAGTTTATTGGAATGACTACAAAGCAAGCCTGTAAGAGTCAATAAAATTGTGGCCAGCTTGAAATACCTTGCTCTTTTGCTCTAGGATCATATATCAAGGCCATATGCTTCAAGGCCCATAAACTCACTTGTAATGAGTAGATCCTGAGAAGCCAAGGCCTGACTGTGTCACAGACACTGACATGTGATCTAACATATGATAGTCTTGGTGACAAGGACTGCTTTAACTTTTAAGAAGAGAACTTACACGGCCTTCTCCCCAAGTTCTGAGGGTAACCGGAGGCCCTATCCAAATCCAGGAAACGTTTTAAGTGTTTGGCAAAAGGTAATATCATAATCTAAAATTAATACTTGGGATCATCCTACCAAGGATGACTTTTGCACAGCAAAGGGCAGAGTTTGGGTCAAGAATTCAAGACTGTCTCCTTAGATTCTTCATCTGAGATTGCTGAGTGACTTTTAGTAAGTCATTTTAACCTCCTAGGAGGAGGGTACAAAATAATAATACCTATTCCTTGTTTACCTGCAGTGAATGGTCTCATGGTCCATGTCATAAAACATGAAGAATGCCCTTGGAACTCAAGAACAGTATTTCCTAAAAGCCATGTATTCTCCTTATGATTTCAAATTCTGCCCATTATTGGCATTGAATTTCCAAATGATTCTAGGTATACCTCTTGAAGAACATGGAAGCATGAAGTTCTGAAGCGAGAAGGCAGACACTTACAATATCTAGGGAAACAAGTCAAAGCTGGAACAGAGTTAGAGTGTTAAGAACCAGCCAGAATGTGATGATGAAACATGAGGCGGAGCTTGGTATGGATGACTAAAGAATGTTATAGAAATGGATAACTGTCCTTGCTGAATAAAAATTTTATTGTTAATAATCATTTCCCAGACATTGCAAGCATTACACAATTTACATGTCTAATATCTTCTTTACAATGGCTCTATGGTGTGTGCATTATCAATTTCTTTTCACTTGTGGAAACTAAAACTTTAGAGAAATTCAAATACTTCACCATAAATCTGTATGTAGCAAAGGTGTGAAGGTATTTTCCCTTCATCCAAAGCCCTGATACTCTTAACCACTAAAGAAATAAAGTCACTTCCACTGCCTGCAGAAGACATTTCTCCCTAGTTTACTGGAAAACCTTTTCATCTTAAAATGTAGATATTCAAGAATTGGATATAAAAGGCCTGGTGAGATCATTGTGACTTGAACTGTGTTGCAATCCTTGTTAGGCCTCTGGGAAAGCGGAGCTTCATCAAGATGTCGTTTCTTTTGCCTCGACCTGAACTAGTCTGACTGAAATGCACTGTGAAAGAGGTGGAAGGGATTCTGACCTAATCACATATCTTTGTGCCATGAATGCGGTGGTGTTTGGCTGCATCTCCCTCTGTCCATGCCAATTTCTTTCTCTCTCTTCACATGCATAGCCTCTAGCTCACCCTACTCTTTGCTCCTAAGTTACCTCCGGTTAGACGTCTTTTATCACTTGTCTGCTATTGTTTTCAGGTGTGGGGGAGGGTGGACTCTTTCTTACCATGACAAGGATTACTGAAACAGTCTAAACTTCCAACTTTGTGCAGAATGTAGCCTTTGTTCAGTCTTCTGCTTTGTTTCTCTTTAATGATAGCTTTGCCACAGGTTTTCCCTATGTAACTCAGAGCTATGCAAATCAAACTGGGTAGCAAGACTGCAGCTGTTCTATCTCAAAATGAGTCCGAGAGGTGGAGGCCTGAGTGAGGCACGTCTTCCGAGTATTGCACGTCTAAGGGCTGTTTACCTTGCGCGAGTGGCAAAGAACGAGCTCAGTGAGATCTGCAGTGGCTTTCCTTGGTCCGTTTTTAGTGTGTGTTCAGACTGGACCATAAGAATTTTAGCTTACACAAACTTTTAGTTTCCTGGTATTTATACTTCCACAAGCACAAGATTCTTAAAAGCTACTCAAAAAGATATCATGCATCCTACAGAATCATAAAATCTCAGGGCAATGTGTAAAGGACCCTAAAGTCTGTGGTCTGAGTCTTGACCTGGTGCCTGAATTTGCTTGCTGGGTCTGTTGCACACCACCAGGGACACGGCGCACTTAAACTCGCAGGCAACCCAATCCTGCTCTAGGACTTCTGTTCTTCCTTTTATTAAATCTTAACATGTCTTTCTAAAATTCCCCATCATGGCTTCTAGTTCTTTTCTTTCACTATGTCCTCCAATCCTGAGAACTTCTGGGAATTCGTAATTTAATGGTTCGTTTAATGACAACTCTTGTGCATTTCATATACAAACAAGGGGGTTTAGATCATCTTTTTGCCTTGTCCCTCTTCCCTCACCACACAGAACTTAAATACCTTTTCTACCCCTCTGTCAACCCTGGGAGAAATGAAAGGCAGTCAGTCTACCCAGTTTTATAATTTCCTTTTGGATGTAGATAACACAAATGGCAAAGCATTCTTAATCTCTTTGATTTTCTGTCCTAACCTGGGGAAGATCTTTCTAGACCACGTCAGGCAGACTTGACAGCTACAGCTATTCATAGGGTGAACATAGAGTTTACTGTTCAAACAAGGCCACTTTTTGAGGGTAAAAGGACTCTATCAATAATTATACCAAGATCACAGGCATAGAACAGAAATGTTCTGGGCATATCTATACAGTACTTTTCACCTTCCTTTTCACCAACTCCCATCTCTTCACACCCTGGGTCTCTATTTCTATGTCTGCTTCTCATTCCTGTCTGTGCACTCTTTAGCAATGGGCACATTTATCCATGCATCTCTAGTTCCTAGAAGAGAACATGGCAGGTAGGAAGAGGTAAGCTATATGTATTTTTTTCTTTTAAATTGAGGATATATATATGTTTTCCTCCCTGTATACTATGGACTTCTCCCCTTATTTCTTAAGCAAATACCACCAACACACATTGGTTTCATATTTCTGGAGATGAATCAGAAATACTTAGTGTCACAGGAAGGGAATGATTTAATAGAAATGAGTCTGACTTTGAATACTGAGAGCAATAAGCAGAGAGTGAAATGTGCTAACTTTTCCACTAAAAGTCTACTGTACCTCTTTACAGAACACTGAACAATAAGTTCTAATCTCTTTGTTCACAAGTAGTTTTTTCAGCAGCTGTACCCACAATTCCAAGTTTATAGTAAATCAATTATTATAGGCAATAATGGTGACATAGGGTGACAGTTATATTTGTGATCCTATGGAACAAAGGGTGGCATAGGGAGATTCCTGAGAGTTCTCCACTAAAACATTGGTGGCACTTCTGATGCTTTCAGAAGTGTCCCATTTCTGTCCTTTGGCCAAAGACATTCAGTAGTCCTGGTGGCTTTTTAGCAGTGTTTGTTTCTGAGTAATCGTGATTTTAAAAAGACAGAGAAAAAGAAAGTCCTGAATCATGAGAATCACCTAGAAAAGGCACTCATTCCCTTCTTGACATATTTAGAATATTCCATAAAGATGTGAGTTTATCCTGTTTTAGAGAAGACAAACCCAGAACTTTTCTTTCAGTGTTTAGAAGCCTCAATAGCAAGAGTCTATCTCATTTTCAAACCTAAACATGTTCTATTGCTGTGTAAGCCTATTTCATCACTATGTGGCCTCAGTGAAGAAAAGAAAGTCTTATTTCTTACTTCCCATAACTTGCTTAAAAAAAAAACTAGTCTCAGCTCACTATCTCAACCTTCTTTTTCTTTTAAAAGATGAAACAATCTCAGTGTTTTGACTTTCCCTTAAATATTTTTTTTTCGAAACAATTTTATTTTAGTATAGCTGGTTTACAGTGTTGTGTTAGTTTCAGGTATATAGCAAAGTGAATCTGTTATACATATATCCACCCTTTTTTAGATTCTTTCCCCATGTAGGTCATTATAGAGTAATGAGTAGACTTTCCGTGTGCTATATAGTAGGTCCTTTTCAGTTATCGGTTTTATATATAGTAGTGTGTATATGTCTGGAGTAGAAAATGGCAACCCACTCCAATACTCTTGCCTGGAAAATTCCATGAACAGAGGAGACAGGCAGGCTGCAGTCCATGGGGTTGCAAAGAGTCAGACATGACTGTGTACACACACACACTGTATACATGTCAAGCCCAATCTCCCAGTTTATCCCTCCCCTTATCTCCCATTGATAACCATAAGTTTGTTTTCTACATCTGTGACTCTGCTTCTCTTTTGTAAATAAGTTCATTTGTACCTTTTTTTTTTAACTTCACATACAAGCAATGTCATATGATGTGTGTCTTTCTCTGTGCAACTTTCTCTACTTAGTATGACAGTCTCTAGGGTCATCTATGTTGCTGCAAGGGGCATTATTTCATTCTTTTTTATGGCTGAGTAATATTCCATTGTATATATGTACCACATCTTCTTTATCTATTCATCCATTAATGGACATTTAGATTGTTTCCGTGTCTTTAATTTTAAATTTTACTGGGAGGGGTTTAATAACTTTTTCTCTCCAAGGTGTTCATATCTAATTTCAGTTACATTTCAAACAAACATGATTAAGTGTATGATCTACGCATAGAGGAAATAGTAGAAACATCTATATTCTTCATGTTTCTTACATAATCAACTATTACAACTAGGCTTAAATCTCAGTTTTACATTTTATACTCTTGATTAACTTTCTATGCTCTACTTCTAGATGTTGTTTTTCCCTTGAAACTAGCCATTCTTTATTTTCAGTCCATCAGTGACATTTACCAAACCATCATATATAATGGAAAATATGACTTGCAAGAAGATTTAAAAACAAAGTTACAAGCCTTGCTTTGTATGAAACAAATTTATAGAGAAAGACGACAACCTTAAAGAGAAGAAAAAATGTGGATATTCATATTCAAGTATGTGGTGTTAGTTTAGTAAAGATGTGCAAATCAACATGTCTATATGAACTCAGATATGAGTGATGAGAGAGTGGGATGAGTTGCCACTTGTGATGTTTATTTTTCTTCCTGAAGAATATTAACACTACCTTTTATTTAACAACATTCTGTTGATTTTCTGTTTTAGGAAATGTTAATTTCAAATGACTATCTTTTTTCTGAAGTGGATGGTCATATCTATGTCTTAAATTGTTGTTATTTGGAAACTGTGCATAAAAGCACTTTACTTTCAAAGCATGCATTCCCTGTCTGACATCTAAAACAGTGATTTACAAAAAGCTGTTTAGAATTCCTGGTGTCCCATTGCTTATGGGATTTTGCATCACTCTTGCCTGACTATTCCTCCTTAAAATATAATTTTACACCAAAACTCATTTTTTTCGGAGATTTTTGAAATGCTGCTACCAATGATTTAGAATCCATTGGATTTGTTAATAGTGGAAAACATGTGTCTATTAATCAAAATAGTAAAAAAACAGAATCCAAGATGACATACCATTTCTACATTTTTCCATATTGACTACTGAGAATTCTGAAGTTCTTAGCATCAAATAAGCAGTTTAGAAATGGTTTTTGTTTGCTTGTCATTTGAGACAAAACCAAAAGTTCTGCCATTTATATGGAGTTAGATCATAACTCTAGCTTTGCCTTAGTTCACCAAAGCTCTCACTGGACTCAGAAAGAAGACAAGGTATTATACAGCATGGTCTTAAGATGGTTAATATTCAGAGTCCTGGTACTGTCAAAGGATTACCAAATAAGTGTTACCAAGGCCTCCCTGGGATAGTTTATCGCACATAGGTTAGACTGCCATGTTTATAACTTGCAGATAGTAGTATTGCTGCTGCTACTGCTGCTGCTGCTAAGTCGCCTCAGTTGTGTCTGACTCTGTGCGACCACGTAGACGGCAGCCCACCAGGCTCCTCTGTCCCTGGGATTCTCCAGGCAAGAATACTGGAGTGGGTTGCCATTTCCTTCTCTGTGATAGTAGTATTAAATGGTTGTAAATGGTAGTTTCCCAAATAGTGAGTTTCATTTTGGCAAGAAGAGACAGTGAAGGTAAATATAAAGGTATCATCACTCATAAACCAGAAAGGTGAGCTAAAGCATAACTGTTTCTTGGGTGATCAGCCACAGAGCACCACTCTTTTTAAATCAAACTATAAAGTGATGACCAACCTAGACAGCATATTCCAAAGCAGAGACATTACTTTTCCGACCAAGGTCTGTCTAGTCAAGGCTATGGTTTCTCCTGTGGTCATGTATGGATGTGAGAGTTGGACTGTGAAGAAAGCTGAGTGCCGAAGAATTGATGCTTTCGAACTGTGGTGTTGGAGAAGACTCTTGAGAGTCCCTTGGACTGCAAGGAGATCCAACCAGTCCATTCTGAAGGAGATCAGCCCTGGGATTTCTTTGGAAGGACTGATGCTGAAGCTGAAACTCCAGTACTTTGGCCACCTCATGCGAAGTGTTGACTCATTGGAAAAGACTCTGATGCTGGGAGGGATTGGGGGCAGGAGGAGAAGGGGATGACAGAGGATGCGATGGCTGGATGGCATCACTGATTCGATGGATGTGAGTCTGAGTGAACTCCGGGAGTTGGTAATGGACAGGGAGGCCTGGTGTGCTGTGATTCATGGGGTCGCGAAGAGTCGGACACGACTGAGCGACTGAACTGAACTGAACCGATAGTTGATTTACAATGTTGTGTTAGTTTTTGGTGTATAGCAAAGTAATTCAGTTATGTGCATATATACATATATATTCTTTTCCACTGTGGTATATAATAGGATATTGAATATAGTTCCCTGTTCTATACAGTAGAACATTGTTTATTGATTTTATGTATAATAATTTGTATCTGCTAATCTCAAACTCCTTATTTATTCCTCCCCGACCCCCTTTTTTCTTTGGTAACCATAAATTTGTTTTCCAGGTCACAGAGCACCATTTATGTAAGAGTCTGAATTTCTATCATGACTTTAATTTTGAATTTTGTTGATTGTAAATATAATAACGTTGTTATTAAGCAGCTCATTTATTAACTTTATAAAGAAACTTTCTCCGAAATAGTATACTTAGTCTAATCTATTATCTCATCTAATCTATTGTCTATTTTGACCCATATATTGCCTTTACAGAATTTTATTTTTTAAAAATCTACATTATATATCTTCTAAACAGCATAATCTATTCTTATACCCAAGGTATTCCACTCCCAACATTCAGTTCCAAGAGATTCACAGAAATAACTCAACATTCATTACTTTGGGGTACATGGATGGTCTCTGGGTCCATGACTGCTAGTTAAGCAGGTCACTTCTGAGCCACTATTACATGAGTAGAAACTGCTTTATAATTATTGGGTAAGAGAACACTTTCATTATGGAGGAACGTATGATTATTTCAAAAGCAATGGCTTTCAAAAGCAATGATCCCCATTTTCATAAATATTCTCAGAAATTCGGTATTATTTCCCTCCCTCTACCCTTTTGAAAAGTAGATCTCAAAGTGAGTACTGAAAAGCACTCCTTTGGTAATAATAACACCTCTTACTCTGAGTTAAAAGTTGGCAAGCAGATTTTTAGGAAGGCAGAAGCAGTAGTCATTATAAAATCATTCAGTCACTAATAAACTAAAAATAAAAATGACATTTTATTGGCCAAAAATAGAGGAGGGCAGATGTCTGAATAAAGGTAACCTTGTGGCTGGCACTAGATGGGCCATTTGGTTCTGCTACCTTTTGGGATGGGGGTTGTGGTTCTCTAGTTTAGTGGTGCCTAGCACTGAGGTATCATAGAAGCATCAACAAAGCTCATCTACATGATAACAATAGATTTGAATTTATGTTAAGATAAAGTTTTTTAATTAAAAAGTTTTATTTTTATATTTTGATTGTTAGGTTAATAATGTGATTTTATTTTTTTTTCAATTTTTATTGGGATATAGTTTATTTACAATGTTGTGTTAATTTCAGGTGTATAACAAAGTAAATGACCATCAACAGAGGAAGATATGATACCCATCTACAATGGAATATTACTCAGCCAGAAAAAGAACAAAATAATGCTATTTGCAGCAACATGGATGGACATGGAGATTGTCATATTGAGTGAAGTAAGTTAGACACAGAAAGACAAATGTCATATGATACTGTTTATATGTGGAATAACAAAGGAACTTATCTACAAAACAGAAATAGAGTTACAGATGTAGAAAATAAACTTATCATCACTGGGGGGTAAAGAGGGAGGATAAATTAGACGATTGGGATTGACACATACATACTAGCACATATAAAATAGATAACTAGTAAGGACCTACTTGAGAGTCCCTTAGACTGCAAGGAGATCCAACCAGTCCATTCTGAAGGACATCAGTCCTGGGATTTCTTTGGAAGGACTGATGCTAAAGCTGAAACTCCAGTACTTTGGCCACCTCATGCAAAGAGTTGACTCATTGGAAAAGACTCTGATGCTGGGAGGGATTGGGGGCAGGAGGAGAAGGGGATGACCGAGGATGAGATGGCTGGATGGCATCACGGACTCGATGGACATGAGTCTGAGTGAACTCTGGGAGTTGGTGATGGACAGGGAGGCCTGGCGTGCTGCGATTCATGGGGTTGCAAACAGTCGGACACGACTGAGAGACTGAACTGAACTGAACTGAAGGACCTACTGTTTTGTAGAGAGAGCTCTACTTAATACTCTGTAATGGTCTCTATGTGGTAAGAAGTTAAAAAAGAGCATATATATATATATATATATACACACACATGTATAAAAGATAGACCTTTTAAACAACCCTATCAACTGTTCAGTTGCTTACAGCCATATAGTCAGGCAGCTGTTCCTCTTTTGGCAGGGAGAGCCAAGGCAGAAGAGGTAATACATGTGCCTTTCCTGCTGCAGTAGGCTCAGACATATTCCCAGCAATTTGGTCCCACTGTTCTCATTTTTCTCATGTCACTCTATGAGAGTAAACAAAATACACACCAGGAAAGAAAAGAGGTGAAGAAGTTGCTGGGATTTCTAAGGAAGAAGAACCCAAATCTTTCCTGCTTTAGGCAAGAGAACATTTTACTATTAATGAAAAGAGATGGCTAAATTATAGCCCATCAAATTTCAAATACCATTCCAAAGTATGTCTAAAAATGATCCAAAAGAAAACAAAATTCCTCCTGTTCTTAACTATAAATTCTGAAGGCTAATCCTGTTCTCATCTTATTCCTGTTTCTTGCTCTGCCCTAGAAAGGATTAGTGTCTAACATTAAACACATAATACGCAATAAAGAACATAAATAAAGAACAATGTATGCTCATAAAATTCTGAGTTCAGGGCAAAAGGAGGGTAAGTTCTTAGCCCAGCAGATGAGTCTTACTGACAGTAACAAAGACATGTTTCTAACTCATCCATAGAAGATTCTAAAAATGTTCTCTAATATGTCTTGAGATGAGGTTTTGGTGGTGTAAAAATCTTGTGACTAATATGGCATATTGCTGTTTTTTATTTTCCTCCTCTCTGGGACCACAGGATCATATTTAAGTATAGACAGAGGCAGAAGAGCATGTTTATCTCTTTTAGAAGTTATACATGTTACTATATTCTATTGTAAATGAACTGGAAAGAAAAATACCAAATGCCTTGATGTGGGGATCTGATGTTTCATATCCATGTATATCTATGTTTTCTTTTTTTCCTATTCTTTCATTTTTTGTGCCCATTTGTTTTTTTTTTTGAGGCTTACCCTTACACTGCCAGATTACTTCTGGTGGTTGCAGCCCCTGTGACATTCCTTTGACCATCCACACTGTCTAGTTCAATACAAACTCCCAAGGGGCTTTTCTCCTACCAAACATGGTAACTGACTGAATTAAAATGATGACTTCTGTATTATGTCATAAAAAACCTGGAGTTAAAATGAACTTTTAGTCTTATAAGTAACTCCTAATTATTAGGCAAATAGATATGTGTATTTCCCTTTCTGTAGTATAACTAAAAGCCCTGGAATTCCTAAGTTTATCTTCAGTTGTTATATTGAAACTGTACTAATGCTGTTCCTTAAGCATTTCTTTTCTCAATTCCAACAAGAACCACCCTAAAATCTTCTATGGTATATAACAGATCATAGCAGCCCACATGAAAGCAAATGCTCAAACATTAAGGACTTAGTGAAAATCCAGACTGGGAAAGATCTGTGAGTTACATGAAGCTTGGGTGAATTCATTCAACTGAAGAATTTATTGCTGGTCCAATGGATTAAAGGAAAAGGAAAAGTAATGGTACTGACCCACTCAAGGGGCTTCAAGAATTTCAGGATAGTCTCTTGGCTATCTGGAAACCTGGATTATTTCTTCTGTGAGTGAGTGAAGTCGCTCAGTTGTGTCCGACTCCTTGTGACTCCATGGACTGTAGCCCACCAGGCTCCCCCATCCATGGAATTTTCTAGGCAAGGGTACTGGAGTGGGTTGCCATTTCCTTCTCCAATTTGTCCTGAGCATGACCTAAAGCTATGCAGATCTCCAAGACACTCTTATCTTCTACTTCCTATTGTTAAAGTTCAGATTCTGGAGGTATTTTCATTATAAGGTATGGACAGGTTACACATGGGTTGAGAGCACATGGTAGTTTAGAAACTAAAGTGTTGCCTTATTATCGGTCTCCCTTACAAACCTTGAAAGGTCAATATGCTATTATCTATGGCAGTTCATGGGGAAGTTGACATTATCCTACTTTAATGATTCAGTTTATAAATGGGCCATTTCACTGGTAAAGTAGGGCGGACTCTAAGAAGCAGTTGAAATGGTAAATAGTTTTTGTTCCAGAGAACAACCTTTTCTCTCTAAATCATTAATATTTCTTCACTATGTAGCTAAATCTCTATCACACTAGGTTGATACATAGTCTAGGAAGATTTTACTTAGAAAGTTCCAACATACAGTCTGCTTTCCACATCCACGGATGCTATTTTATGGAAGAATCTTGGACATCTGTGAATTTTGGTATTTGTGGGGGTCCTGGAAAGAATCCCTCATGGAGATGAAGGGACAACTATATATATGCATTTCTACCATAAAATGGCAACAATTCTGGTTGAAACATCATAACCTAAGCAAAAAGAAACACCTAACATATAATAAAGTGCATCACACACACACAACATATATATATATGTATATATCAGTACAATTCAATGGCTCAATTGTATCTGACTCTTTGCAACCCCATGAATTGCAGCACGCCAGGCCTCCTTGTCCATCACCAACTCCCGGAGTCCACCCAAACCCATGTCCATTGAGTAGGTGATGCCATCCAACCATCTCATCCTCTGTCGTCCCCTTCTCCTCCTGCCCTCAATTTTTCCCAGCATCAGGGTCTTTTCAAATGAGTCAGCTCTTTGCATCAGGTGGCCAAAGTATATAGCTATATACACGTCTTCCTTGACTTATGATGAGTTACATTCTGATACACCCATCATGGAAATATCTTAAGTAAGGAATGCATTTAATACACCTAGCTACTGAATGTCACAGCTTATTCCTAGTTTACCTTGCTGCTGCTACTGCTGCTGCTAAGTCGCTTCAGTCATGTCCGACTCTGTGTGACCCCACAGACGGCAGCCCACCAGGCTCCCCCGTCCTTGGGATTCTCCAGGCAAGAACACTGGAGTGGGTTGCCATTTCCTTCTCCAATGCATGAAAGTGAAAAGTGAAAGTGAAGTCACTCAGTCACGTCCAACCCTTCACAACCCCATGGACTGCAGCCCACCAGGCTCCTCCATCCATGGGATTTTCCAGGCAAGAGTGCTGGAGTGGGGTGCCATTACCTTAAACATGTTCAAAACACATTAGCCTACAGTTAGGCAAAACTATCAAATGCAAAGCCTATTTTATAATAAAGTGTTGAATATATCTCATATTATGTATTGAATAGTGCACTGAAAGTGAAAACCAGAATGGTTGTGTGGGTACATAATGGTTGTAAGAATATCACTCGTTTACCCTCATGACTGTGTGGGTGATTGGGAACTGTGGTTCACTGCCACGCCCGCCATCGGGAGAGTGTGCTGTATTGCATATCATTAGACCAAGAAAAGATCAAAATTCAAGATTCAAAGTAACATTTCTACGGAATATATATTGCTTTTGCACCATTGTAAAGTCAAAAAATTGTTAAGTGGAACCATTATAAGTCTGTCTTTAAAACCCACCAAGTCAAGACTGTGCAACAATGCTGTTGACTTCAGTTTCATCTTAGCAATTATTTTAGATTCCTCTTTTTGTACATAGAGGGGAAAATGACATCATATAAATGAAGCAAACAGGAAAGTGCAGAGGGCGAATGCAAGATGCCCATATACTGTCTACCAAGTGTTGCCAGTTGTGAAAGATTTGACATGCTAATATCCACTCATTTGGACTCGTTACTGAGACACTAAGAGCTTGATAGCTGGCAGGCATTACATTTAAGTGCGGTTACAGAGGCCCCCAAATATTGACAGAGTGCCAGATTCTAAGAAACTATTGATGTACACAGCCGGCCACAGCTCCAGACACCTCTCAGACAGAGTCTTTAAATGTCACAGATAAATGAATTTTCATGAAACCGGGAGAGAGAAAGGAAGGACAAGAAGAAAGAACACAGAATGGGAAGCAGGATAAGAAGAAAAAGAATAAAATCAGTTTTAAACCACTGACATAAAAGCATGTGGCATCTCATCTCTAAAGAGCCTTACAAAGGATGAGAATCAAGCCTTCTGAAGGCATTCTGTGTTACCAAATGCTAAATCACCTTGAATAATTTCATTGTGTTTTAAAAAAGTTAAGGGAGATACATGATAAAGAATAGCTTCAACAAACCATTTCTGAACAAAACATAGTTCAAATGTAAATATTGCAGAACTCAATGTTGAAAACTTCAAAATAAAATACAGGAACATAGAATAAAATCAGGGAACCACAGGTACACGTAAACATCAGAACAACTTCTGAGCTGTTCTCTGTATATTAGAGGTTAAAAGTCAAGGTACCATGAAATTTGTTTTTCGCCAAGGCACAGATGCATCCTCTGACAGTCTCCTTTCCAGAGTCCTACTGAAAGCAATGACACCTAGTGAGTTTATAGCAAGACACTGAGGAATACTTTCCTTCTTTACCTCTCTCCCTGACTTTCCACAGAAAACATCTACCAGGGAAATAAACGGGGTAAGCTGACACACGATAACAGAAATGAGCCAAGGTTATAACTAGAACAACAAAGTGTTCCTTAGAAATCTTGTGTAACTCAACGCATTTTAAATGTAAATGAAGCTTTTTCACTTTGAAAGTCTCCCATCTGCTGAGAGCGCCTTCCCTTGACCTTGATGCGCTGTGTCATTAAAAGCAACCACATTTTCAAGATTAGAATAGTTAGAACATGGTTTGCTTGTACATTTACTTCTCCATATTAGAGTTGTGCAGTCTCCACATTTTACATAGAGCAATCATGCCAACGCCCACAAACAAAATTCTTCCTCCTATTCAAAAGCACAGGGGTAATTATTTTTTTAACTTGCAGCAGTGTGGTTTTGAGAAGCCTCACTTGCCTTATTACTAGCATCATAGTAAGTCTTGATATATTAATGAATTACTTTTCTTCATCTGATTCCTTTTTGGGTACCAGGGACACTAGAAGTTACTTGAAGAATAAAGTTTCACAGCTCAAATACGCTAAAGGAGTTTTGTTTTTCCATCAACTTTTCAATCACTTCTTAGTGCTTTTCTTTTTATGATAGGAGATAAACTGAGTTCCTTCCATGAGAAAAATAATTATTTTCTGTGTTTTTGAAGTCTTTTATTTTGAAGACAAAATTAGCTTTAACTCAAGTGGAAAATGCTGTAAAATCTCAGATACTGTAATCAGTGACTGTATTAAAGCTCTCAAAAAGTCTGCCAATTTCCATGTGAGGCCACAATTCAGCCAGAATCACAAAGAGACATTCTCCACCTTACCTCTGGCCATTCTAACATTTTATACTGTAAAATTATGGGTCAAGACAACTATCTCTATCATGTTCATACAAATATGCACACACACACACACACACTGTTATTTTTTTCTCTGTGACTGTGTAATAGGCAGAGAGAGATTTTGATTTACTCTAGGTTAAGGTCTAGCAAATATGTAAAAATGGGCATTAAAATTTTCTGATTATAAAAGTAGTGATAATAATCATCCTCAAATACTTAGCAACTAATTAAACACCTGTGGTATACCCCTACAAGGAATACCATGAAGTTGTTAAAGAGAATGAAGTAGGTTTATATGCTATATGACAAGATATAAGACATATACTGTATAGTCTCTCTTGTATGAATAACATGAGGACACATATAGGTACAAACTGGCACATACACAAACACTGTTTGTGGGGAGGATGTATGAGACATTTAAGATTGGAGGGATGAGGAGAATTTTACTTGATGCTGGGAAAGACTGAGAGCAAGAGGAGGAGAGGAGGACATGGTTGGATGACATTATTGACTCAAGAGATATGAGTTAGAGCAAATGCTGGGAGATGGTGAAGGACAGGTAAGGCTGCTCCTGCTGCTAAATCACCTCAGTCATGTTCGACTCTGTGTGACCCCATAGATGGCAGCCCACCAGGCTCCCTCGTCCCTGGGATTCTCCAGGCAAGAACACTGGAGTGGGTCAGGTAAGCCTAGTGTGTTGCAATTCATGGACTTGCAAAGAGCTGGACATGACTTAGTGACTGAACAACAGATATTTTTTCAATTACATGTTTAAAAATTAATGCCAAAGTGCTGGGAAGACTGGATAACTACATGTAAGAACATGAAATTAGAACATTCTCTGTAACACCATAAGCAAAAATTCATTCAAAATATATTAAAGACCTAAATGTAAGACCAGATACTATAAAATTCCTAGAGGAAACCATATGCAGAACACTTTTTAACATAAATTGCAGTAGCATGATGTTTGGATCTGTCTCCTAAAGTAAATGAAATAAAAAACTAAACTAAACAAATCGGACCTAATTAAACTTAAAAGCTTTTGCACCGAGAAGGAAATCATCAACAACATGAAAAGACAACCTACTGAATGGGAGAAAATATCTGCAAATGATACAACCAATAAGGGATTAATATTCAATGTATATAAACAACTCATACAACTCAACACACACATACACACAAACCTGATTAAAACAAAAAAAATGGATAGAAAATTGAATAGACATTTTTCCAAAGAGCACATGTAGATGACCAATAGGCATAGGAAAAGCTGCTAAACATTGTTAATTATCAGGGAAATGCAAATCAAAACCACAATGAGATATCATCTCAAACCTGTCAAAACGGCTATCACCAAAAAGAACACAAATAACAAATGCTGGAGAGGATGTGTAGAAAAGAACCCTACTATGTTGTTGGTATAAATGAAAATTGGTGCAGCCACTGTGGAAAACAGTATGGAGGTTTCTCAAAAAACTAGAAACAGAACTACCATATGACCCAGCAATTCGACTCATGGGTATATATCTGACAAAAACAAAAACACTAATTTGAAAAGATAAATGCATCTCAATGTTCACAGCATTAGTCATAATTGGCAAGATATGGAAACAATGTAAGTGTCCATCAACAAATAAATAGATACAGAACATGTGGCATGTATATACATTACATGTATATTATATATGTGGCCACACACAGTGGAATACTGCTCAGTCATAAAAAGAAAAAATTTTGCCATCTGCAGCAAATAATAGACTTGGAGGGCATTAGGCTAAGTGAAACAAGTCAGACAGAAAGGCAAATATGGTATGATATCACTTATATGTGGAATCTAAAAAATGCAATTAGTGAATAAAACAAAAAGGAAGACTCAGATATAGAGGAAAAACTAGTGGAAACTGAGGTTACCAGTGGGGAGAAAGAAGGGGGTAGGGGCAATAAGGGGTAGGGAATCAAGAGGTAAAAATGCTTAGTATAAAAGAAATTACAAGGATATATTGTACACAGGGAATGTAGCCTACGTTTTATAACTATAAATGGTTATAACATTTAAAAGCTGTGATTACTATATTATATACCTATAACTTATATATATTGTATATCAACTCTATTTCAATTTAAAAATTAATGCCAATAAGGCTATCTGAGTACAAAGTTATGAGAGAACTTTTTCCTTGTTTTTCTCTGTATTAAAAAACAATATAGGAACTAAAAAAATCTTCAAAATAAATTATGTAAAAGTAATTCAGGTTAGTTATAAGAAATTTGAAAGCACTAAAAAAGCATAAGTAAAAAAAAAAAGCTTATAATTCTCTGACCCAACAGTAACCACTGTTGAATTTTCGGTGGGTTGTGTCCAGTTTGCAAAGTCTCTTCTCTGTTCTACTTCAGAAATTAAGAAGGATCCTTTTCATTCTTTTAGGCAGAGGGACCCAAAAGAGTTTCAGGAGATGTTTTGCTCTATAGCTTCCTGAACACCCTCCAATACCACACTTTTTTTTTTAAAATTTCTAGGACATTCTTGGAGCAGCATAAACTATATGTGACACTTCCCAAAATTTCACAGGTCTTCCTTCATCTGGTATTGCTCTTTGAAAAGTGTGATCCCTGTGCTACCTCCTGATCTCCACAGAGTTGGAGCTGAGGGGACCTCATGATGCCCCACAATTATTGTAATATTTGCACTTAAATCATTTCTGGAGGACTCAGAAATGCTCTGTTCTCCTGAACATACAGAGATGCTTCTCTGAAAAGTATCTGGCCTTATAAGATCTTGAAAAGTGAAGGAAGAACACAGACATAGAGGTGATATACATTTTTTTTTAAGCAAATGACCTAATGATTACAACACTTTTATTTGCTCAGGATTATTTTCTGAAAAAGGGTATTAACCCTCTCTTCCATGTAGACACAAGAGTATTACTGTTACTGTATACCCTTTAAGTACTTTATCCTCCTCTCAACAAATTTAAGCATCTTCCACCTTCATTGTTGCTGTTCTTGAAAATAAGAAAAGACTGACAATCATTATCTTTATTATGGGTAACGTCCATTGATTGCTTTCTGTGGGTTAGGCAGTTTACTTACAGTATTTCATTTCTCAAAATACTCCTTTTGGTTATTATTATTATTCCTTTATTGCAGATGAAAAATCTCAGATTCAAGAATATTAAAAAACTGCCAAGTGTCACAAATCTAGTTAAGAAGCAGATGAAGACTCAAATCTATACCGGACTGACTTCAAACCTTACTTAAGATTATTTTTCAGATTAAATTTATGTGACTCCTCACTCACAGGTGCAAATCATGCCCAGAGTTTTCTTCTCTCTTCATTATCTTTCTAAAACTCGTGTGTGTGTGTGTGTGTGTGTGTGTGTGTGTGTGTGTGTGTATGTAGGAGAGAGACAGAGAAAGAGAGCCTCAGATAAAATGTCATCAAATTTCTCTAGAACTCCATTTTCCTCACCTCTAAAATTGATAGCATCTACCTCAGAGGTTTATTGTGAGGACCAAATGAGATAATATAAGTGAAAGCACTTAGTATACCTAAAATAAAACATCATCATTACTGCTGTACAAGTTTCCCTCCTTTGCATAATGGATGTGTTCTAGAGAAGGTGATTATGAAAATGTATAGGCTTAACTTCTATTATCAAATCACAGAGCAATTGCATTATAAAATCATAGAAAAAAAGACTCATAACAGATTAGAGGAAGACTTGATGTAAGGCAGGGGCTCGGGTAGAGGTTGGGTCTATGAATGTCATACTGGGAGCAGTCTGGCAGCACTTTCTAGATTCTCTTATCTCCCTCTCCTCAGCCTCCTTGGTCTAGTAATTTCTCAGCTCAGTTACTCTAGCAGTTTTCTGAGATGTTTTCCTTCTTTTCCTTTGTCTGGTGATGAGGCCCAATGGAATTTGTATGCAACAGTATTTCACCTGATGGCCCTATCTCACACATGATACAGAATGTTAGAAATTCCTTTAACCTGAGATTTCCAACTAAATTCGTTAGCGCCCTACTTTCTCTGAATGTTTAGTTATAAGTTTCAGTCATATGTATTAATAATATTTCATTAGCTTCCTCATGTTTATTATTTTGAAAGCCTTCTGGGTCAGAAACTATGTCTTCTACTTTTTTGGAAACCCTACACTTACTAGTGAGTCCTATAAATAAAATGAAACTTTAAATAGTACTGACTTCACCTTCAAATCATAACTAAACCTGACTCTGGGCTTGGAGTGCTATTTTCTCCCTGTGGTCTCATCAGATATGAGTGTGTCATGTTACTAACTGAGGCCAAACTATATGCTCCCACAGTTCACTTCTAACAACTGGCTGCGTCTCAGTACTTGCCTTTTCTTGAGGTACCAGGACTTATTGTCATACTGATGCTTTAATTTTCTCAGCACATCTTTTACATGTGGAAAATATTCAGAAAGAATGGAATTTTTAAAATAAACCATGTGCTGCCCAGATCTTAGGAAAAGCTGTGATGTTTGAAAGCATCAGATTCAACTAATCAAAGGCATGGAAGCCTTATTAAATGTATTATCTTTAGAGCGCAGGTAGGAAACAAGATCCAACCTCAGCATACCAATGGGTATCAAGCGAGAGAGGTCAGCAGATCCTGCACCCTTATGAGGTAGTTTAGACGTGAGTGTGGAGTCTTAGCCATTGGGCCACCAGGGAAGTTACATTAGATACATCAGCTATAAGTATTCTTAATTTCTAAAAGGAAACCTTGTTTCAGGTTACCTTACATATGCAGAAGGAAATGGCAACCCACTCCAGGATTCTTGCCTGGAGAATCCCAGGGACAAGGGAGCCTGGTGGGCTGCCATCTATGGGGTTGCACAGAGTCAGACATGACTGAAATGACTTAGCAGCAACAGCAGCACATATGATAGCAGCTTGGAAGCCACCAGACAGCCTCACTAGATCAATTCTAGATCAGTTCTAGATCAATTCAAACAAGGCCCATTAATATTTTATTTAATATTTTTCATAAGACTATGGGATCTACTCAGGACCACTTTTATTTTACTGCTTGTTCATTTTCCCACATCAGTCCTCTCTCCCCCCATTTTACCATTCATCCATTTATTCAGTATATAAAAATATTAAACACCTAAGGGGATGGGTATATAGATAGATGGTTGATAAACAGATCAATCAATCAACAGATAGATAAATAAATAAATAGTAGATAGCTGGCTTGACAAAATATATGAGAAGTGACCTTAAGAAATGTAAGGAAAGAGATTTCAGATAGAAAATCCTTTAAACCAGGTATTAAAGGATAGATGGGATTTCAAGGTATACAAAGGGAAGATAAATCATTTCAAGAAGAATAAATTGTATGAACAAAAAAGGTCATCATTGGGAAAAGCAAATCATTTGGTTCGTGAAAGAGAGCAGCAAGAAATAAACTGGTAATATTTAGGCAAATTAGGGCTAGATCACAGGGGAACTTGAGTGACAACCAAAGAACATCACTCTGTTAATAAACTACATCTGAAGGAAGCTCAGTAAACAACTCAGAAGTACTATAATTATAATAGACAGTATTTATTATATCACAGACTCTGAGGTTTGGGGCTCCATGGGGGAGACGCTACATTAGTAGTAGAGAAAAGGTCCTCATAGCTATTGAGTCTTATTTCAGCTAAGGTTCCACCTATTAAGATTAATCATATCACATGACTTAAACAAGAATCTTACCAGTGCCTAATCACATTAACATTGGTCCTTCATTCTCAATAATAAAATGCAAGAATAGTAGACTGGGTTGCCATTCCTTTCTCTAGGGGATCTTCCCAACCCAGGGATAGAATTCAGATCTCTTGCATTGCAAGTGAATTCTTTACCATCTGACCCACCAGGGAAGCCCAATAAATTCTATAGCCTTGCCTAAAGGCTGATGAATCTGGCTTCAATGGGAGAGCTGAGTAACTTAGGCACATGTGAGATGTCTGTAGTCAAGTTTGACACAAGCTGAACTTGAATAGAGCTAATATGTTCACACATAATTTGTTACTTACGTATGTTTAGCTCTGGTTCTTTCTATGATACAGAAGATCATTTCAATGCATTTGGAACTTTAAGATATCCTCACATACCCTTCAAAGTTTATTGCTAAATGTGTAGCATTCTTTGACTTTAGTCATCCAAAAAATACCCCTTTCCTAGTACTTCCTTTCCCCCTATCTCTTTCTTGTTCTTTATAGTACTTTCAGTCCTCTGATATGCTTTATATTTGGCATGTATTTGTTTATTTTCTGCCCTTCTCCTCCAAATATTAGCACTTTGAAGACGAGTTATTATTTTTTGTTTTCTTGGTATGCGTCTGTTTGTTCACTGCTATAATGCCAGTATTAAAGACAGATACTTGTTGAAAGACCACTTTTGAAAATGAAGGTAAATACAGAAGTTCAGTTCAGTTCAGTCTCTCAGTCATGTCCGACTCTTTGCGACCCCATGAATCGCAGCACACCAGGCCTCCCTGTCCATCACCAACTCCCGGAGTTCACCCAGACTCACGTCCATCGAGTCAGTGATGCCATCCAGCCATCTCATCCTCTGTCGTCCCCTTCTCCTCCTGCCCACAATCCCTCCCAGCATCAGAGTCTTTTCCAATGAGTCAACTCTTTGCATGAGGTGGCCAAAGTACTGGAGTTTCAGCTTTAGCATCATTCCCTCCAAAGAAATCCCAGGACTGATCTTCAGAATGGACGGGTTGGATCTCCTTGCAGTCCAAGGCACTCTCAAGAGTCTTCTCCAACACCACAGTTCAAAAGCATCAATTCTTTGGTGCTCAGCTTTCTTCACAGTCCAACTCTCACATCCATACATGACCACTGGAAAAATCTTAGCCTTGACTAGACAGACCTTTGTTGGCAAAGTAATGTCTCTGCTTTTGAATATGCTATCTAGGTTGGTCATAACTTTTCTTCCAAGGAGTAAGTGTCTTTTAATTTCATGGCCGCAGTCACCATCTGCAATGATTTTGGAGCCCCCCAAAAATAAAGTCTGACACTGTTTCCACTGTTTCCCCATCTATTTCCCATGAAGTAATGGGACCAGATGTCATGATCTTCGTTTTCTGAATGTTGAGCTTTAAGCCAACTTTTTCACTCTCCTCTTTCACTTTCATCAAGAGGCTTTTTAGCTCCTCTTCACTTTCTGCCATAAGGGTGGTGTCATCTGCATATCTGAGGTTATTGATATTTCTTCCGGCAATCTTGATTCCAGCTTGTGTTTCTTCCAGCCCAGCATTTCTCATGATGTACTCTGCATATAAGTTAAATAAGCAGGGTGACAATATACAGCCTTGATGTACTCCTTTTCCTGTTTGGAACCAGTCTGTTCCACGTCCAGTTCTAACTGTTGCTTTCTCACCTGCCTACAGGTTTCTCAAGAGGCAGGTCAGGTGGTCTGGTATTCCCATCTCTTTAGGAATTTTCCACAGTTTATTGTGATCCACACAGTCAAAGGCTTTGGCATAGTCAATAAAGCAGAAATAGATGTTTTTCTGGAACTCTCTTGCTTTTTCCATGATCCAGCGGATGTTGGCAATTTGATCTCTGGTTCCTCTGCCTTTTCTAAAACCAGCTTGAACATCTGGAAGTTCATGGTTCATGTATTGCTGAAGCCCGGCTTGAAGAATTTTGAGCATTACTTTGTTAGCAAGTGAGATGAGTGCAACTGTGTGGTAGTTTAAGCATTCTTTGGCATTGCCTTTCTTTGGGATTGGAATGAAAACTGACTTTTCCAGTCCTGTGGCCAATGCTGAGTTTTCCACATTTGCTGGCATATTGAGTGCAGCACTTTCACAGCATCATCTTTCAAGACTGGAAATAGCTCAACTGGAATTCCATCACCTCCACTAGCTTCGTTCGTAGTGATGCTTTCTAAGGCCCACTTGACTTCACATTCCAGGACGTCTGGTTCTAGGTGAGTGATCACACCATTGTGATTATCTTGGTTGAAGATCTTTTTTGTATAGTTCTTCTGTGTATTCTTGCCACCTCTTCTTAATATCTTCTGCTTCTGTTAGGTCCATACCATTTCTGTCCTTTATCAAGCCCATCTTTGCATGAAATGTTCCCTTGGTATCTCTAATTTTCTTGAAGAGATCTCTAGTCTTTCCCATTCTATTGTTTTCCTCTATTTCTTTGCACTGATCGCTGAGGAAGGCTTTCTTATCTCTTCTTGCTATTCTTTGGAACTTTGCATTCAGATGCTTATATCTTTCCTTTTCTTCTTTGCTTTTTGCTTCTCTTCTTTTCACAGCTATTTGTAAGGCCTCCCCAGACAGCCATTTTGCTTTTTTGCATTTCTTTTCCATGGGGATGGTCTTGATCCCTGTCTCCTGTACAATGTCACAAACCTCAGTCCATAGTTCATCAGGCACTCTATCTATCAGATCTAAAATATAGAAGATGGTGAGCCAATACTAACTAGACTGTGGGAAAATAAAGTTTTCTATATAAAACTTCCGTCCAAAAATTCACATGCTGTATCATTTGAAAACATCATCAGCTAATGACTTCATGAAGTAATTTTCTATAGAACATATTTTATTATTTTTTTCTTTCTTAATTTATTAATTGGTTTTGCCATAGAACATATTTTAAAATTTTATCTATTTGCTTTTTTTTTTTTTTTTTACTGTTTTTGAAATAAGAATTTCATTCTTTCCATTGACTGCAGATGGAAATCATAGCAAGGAGAGATGCTTTGGGGTACAGCAGATCAATTCAGGACTTCTGACTCCAGGGGCTAGGTTCTATGCACGATTTTATACCAGCTTGTAACTCATAATTAATAAGATTTTAGTGCTGAATTGCATAGGATACTAGAATTCAAACCAATAAATAATGTCATTAGCTTGTAGCCTCTGCTAGGACATGGCTTTCTTACAGAAACAAAGAAACAAACAGCAATCCAGAAAGAAGAAAGGTGAAGACCTTGAAAGGCTAAACACTGCTATTCTTAATTTTCCTTTTAAAATACAGATTGGCCTTTTCATAGTAATTATATTGATGCTTTTGGAAGAAAATGAAAGCGTTAGTAACTCAGTCGTGTCTGACTCTTTGTGACCCTATGGACGGCAGCCCACTGGGCTCCTCTGTCCATGGAATTCTCCAGGCAAGAATACTGGAGTGGGTTGCCATTTCCTTCTCCAGGGGATCTTCTCAACTCAGGGATTGAACCCAGGTCTCCTGCATTGCAGGCAGATTCTTTACCCTCTGAGCCACCAGAGAAGCCCCTGAAAGAGAGGAATGAGATTTAGTATACAACGCAAATGATGGGCTTCCCCGGTAGCTCAGCTGGTAAAGAATCTGCCAGCAACACAGGACACCCTGGTTCCATTCTGGGTCAGGAAGCTCTCCTGGAGAAGGGACAGGCTACCCACTCCAATATCTGGGGGCTTCCCTGATGGCTGAGGTGGTAAAGAATCTGCCTGTAATGTGGGGAACCTGGGTTTGATCCCTGGGTTGGGAAGATTTCCTGGAGGGGGGCATGCCACTCTAATATTCTTGCCTGTAGAATCCCCATGGACAGCGGGCTACAGTCCATGGGGTGGCAAGAGTCGGACAGGACTGAGTGACTAAGCACAGCACACACAGCACATGCAAATAATAGCAGGTCAACCATAGCTTATCCAGCTCTGGGAACATTATGGCTTTTCCTTCCTAGGTCCTCTTTTATTCTGAAAATATCTTTTGGATTAGAAATATTCAATAGATTTCATTTTCAATACAAAAATCTAAACTATCAAAGTGTCAAAAGAAAACATTGACAAATCCTTTCATAATCTTGGCAGTGGAAGAACTGTTTACCTGACTCAGTATCTAGAAGCCATAATGGAAAAGATTGGTAAATCTGATTATATTAAAAGCAAAGTTCTGTATGGCAAAAATATATATCTCATAAGCAAAGTAATTAAAAAAAAACAAACTGGGAAAAATATTTGCAACTCATATAGAAAAAAATAGCAATAAATCAATAAGAAAAAGATCAAGGACCTAATTAAAAGAAAAGACAAAAGGTAAATAGGTGCCTATAAAAAACAGTTACCAAAATCATTAAAACATATTAAAAGATTCTTGGCATCACTCATGATAAGGAAAAGGCAAATTGAAAATACAGTGAGATATCATCTTTTACTTATACAATTGGCAAAAATCCAAAATTTAAAAAAATACTACTTTGTTGAGGCTGGGAGTAAAAAGGCACTTTCATATATTGCCAATGGGAGTACTCAGCAATACAACCCCTGTCGAGATCCATTTGGTAAAATTTCTCAAAATTTAAGATGCATGTAATCCTTTGACCAACAATTTTACTTCTGAGAATTTATCCTGCAAAAAATCTGCACATCTATGAAACGATTTATGTACAAGGTTGTTCACTGGAGCATTGTTTGAAATGACAAAAAATGTTTATAAATAGGAACCGGCAGAATAAACTATGATACATTTACATAATGGAATACTGTGCAACTGAATAAAAGATTAATGTAGCTCTCTATGTACCGGTATAAAAAGATCTCCAAGATATAGTGAAGAATGCAAGATTGAGAACTGCACTGAAAATGCACTGAAATATGTGAGATGGCTAATTCAAGAATAATCTCATATAAAAGTGAAAATGAAGTGTCAGCTATGACAAAAAGGTTCCCTTGCTCCCCCATCTTTTAGCCACTGGTGTAGCCAATATTTGGGCAAATGTGGCCAGCGTTCAGCATCCCTGGGACTCTATCACCTTGAATCATAAAATGCTCTAGGTTCTTCCCTCCCTAGCTCTTTAGCTTTCTTATGATATTATTAGACACCTGCTCCTTTCTAAATCCAATAGAGTTATTAGCAAAAATCTAAAATGCCATAAAATGTTTCAACCGTGAACTTGTTGGGACAAATCCCATCTAAAAGTCTGGCGTGATTCCCAATATGTTCTACTTTCCATGTGTTGAGTGGAAAAGATCTGGTAATCTACTTGTTACTATAAAAGAAAAAGAAAACACATTCCTCTAGGAGTCTATATGTATTATTGAAAATAATAGGTGCAATATATTTATCTGATAATATTTATCAAGATTCTAAAATGCTCAGGTGATGTCTGAGCACTGAAAGTAGCCATGAGGTTATTAACATGAGACAGAATATAGCATTAAGCTGATGATGTGTGCTGAATACTTTGGAAGCTTATATAATCAGTGCATTATGATTAAGAATAAATTTAATAGCAGCAGCCTAATTGTTTGTCAAATAAGCAACACATTCATTCACTAGTCAGAAATTATAACAGTAGTCCAACAACCCATTCCCCCAAAGGTTTCCTCATATTTGTAGTCAGACTGCTATTTGGAAGAACCCAGAGATCACAGGAAAAAGCAGGGGTTATACTCCTAAGTTTGATTTCCTATTTCCTTTGGGTCATTAGTTATTTTGGTAAATGGGTAACCAGTGGGTTATCCCTCTGGGTCGAAATGTCTTCCTCTGTGTTCTGTTATTTATTTTAGGCAATTATTTTAAAACAATGAGGTAGGTAGGTAGCGAGTATTGATTGATTCTTCACTAGGAAAACATCCAGTACATTCTGGGTATTTTGCGAACATTAAAGGTACAAAGATGAAGGATACAGTGCAGGCGTACATACCAAGTCGCGTCAGTCATGTCCGACTCTTTGTGACCCTATGGATTGTAGCCACCAGGCTCCTCTGTCCATGGGATTCTCCAGGCAAGAATACTGGAGTGGGTTGCCATTTCCTCCTCCAGGGGATCTTCCCAACCCAGGGATCGAACCGATGCTTCCTGCAGCTCCTGCATTGCAGGCAGATTCTTGACAGCTGAGCCACCAGGGAAGCCCAAGGGATACAGCGTGTGTGTGTGTAGTCGCTCGGTCAGGTCTGACTCTTTGCAACCTTTTGGACTTTAGCCCACTGGGCTCCTCAGTCCATGGGATTCTCCAGGCAAGACTACTGGAGTGGATTGCCATTTCCTTCTCCAAAAGATACGGTACATGCCCTCAAATATTTTGGTCTATTGTTGAGAATGTAAAATAAATATGCAAATAATTATAACATGGGGGTGATGCCTGCTATAAATGAGTTAAGTACAAATCACCATGGGAAAACAGAGGTACAGGACACTGACTTTTAGTGAGGTGAGGTGGAAAGGGACACAGGTAGAGGCAACAGAAAAAAATAATTTACAGAGAAAGGCAGAATATAGTCTATGGAGGGAACTGCAGGTGGCTCCAGACAGAGCTCTGGGTAGCATTTGGAAATAGCAGGAAATGAGGCTTCAGGTGTGGGTAGAGCTCACCCAGGTTGTGATGGAAGTACCACTTTAGATAAGATGATCAGGGAAGGCTGAGACCTGAATGAAGAGAGTCAGCCATGCAAAACTCAGCAAGAAGAGCATTCCCTGCTGAGAACTGTACTTAGTGTACAGATAAGTCTATTCCAAGGAGTGGTTAGAGGGCTAGGGCTCTGATTCCTGGTTGTCAGAGATGAGCAGAACTATTCCAAATACTATTCCCCTGACTTTTATCTAATCTCATTTGTTGTCTCTGGAACCATGGCTCTTTCCCATCAATGAATTCATTCAGTCCCTGTAATCAACTCTGATTAGTGTTGTTTAACATCAATCTTTTCTACTTTTTTTCAAAGAAAGATACCAATCAGTTCTGCACACCCCTGCTTGTTAAAAGCAGCACCTCTCCTGCTGACTTACCATTCTCTTAATCAAAAGGGCAGGAGGAAGCAGTTGGGATTCACTTTTCTTTTTTTTTTTTTCCTTTCAAAGTACACAAATGTCAACTTCCTCAAGGATGTTTGGCATAGCAGAGTTCAGTCATGTAACGCACAAAGTCAACTTGATCAAAAGGCTGCAGGCTGCCCACTGCTGAAATGGAGGGAGAAAAGGAAACTGAGGATTTCTCTGAAGTGTGAATGAGTGCAGAGGCCACTGTCACATGTGTATTTACACTGAGGACATGCTGAGCCGACAAGGGAGCTCAGGAGATGTATACCTCTGCAGCTATGCTTCTCTATCTGCACCTTTGAAACTCAAGCCACATTCTGTTTCCTTTCCTACTTTTATTGTTATCTCCAGCTAAGGACTTTTTCTTTAGCTTTGTAGCAACCCCAAGTTATGGACATGTATAGGTATTTAAAAAATTATTTTGACTGCCAGTCTCCCGATGTTTAGCTGAAGAGTATAACCATCCTTGCCCCCATGAACTTGAAAGTGTCAACATGGAGAACACATTGCTCATTCATTCACTCATACCTTCTCTTACTCTTTTAACAAATCAGTATCCACAATGTGGCTGTCAATATGACAAAACCTTGTCAACAGTTCCCATGGAAGACACTTCTGTCAAAAGCAGAAAATTAATTTTCCAAAGAGTTTATTATTTTAGATTAAACCATAACTCAATTTGATTTCAGAAATAGGTAATAAATCTGTAAACAATACTTAGGGATATGTCTAAACCTGAATACATATTCCCATTAAGCTCAGAAGTCATCATATATGGTCCCAAACACAGTTGAAGAAGTTATTTCATGTTTGTAACAATGTAGAGCTGGTATAGTTCACAAAGAACATTTTGTGCAAGCTCATCATTGTTATAATGTGAAAAAAAGTGACAAGAAGGGGCAAGGTCACAGAGCTCTGAGTTCCAGCCAGAACTAGAATTCAAGCTCCAAATTCCTAACCTAAGGACTTTTATTTCATTTATTAGGTAGGTCTGAGGGATGGTGAAAAGAGGGATACAAAGTTTTAAGGTCACTGATATGGAGGGACAAGGAGAGACAAAAGATGCTAAAAAATCACTGGCCTAAAGAAAGGCTCTCCTTTACTTTCTTGAAATGCCTCTCAAATCTTGGGAAGAATGTAAGAAGCGTGTATATAAGATCATCATTCCCACCTCTTTATATGTTCTGAAAAAAATCTCAGAGCAGTGTTTTCCAAAATTCCTTGATCATAAGCATCAACTGGGTTTCTTACTTCAGATACAAATGCCGAGGTCACTCCACGGAAGTTCCTGATTCTCTAGGTCTGGCTCGGGGGAGGGCGGACCCAAACAATGGGTATATTTCATAGGTGACTCTGATGATTCTTAGGATCAGGGATGTCTGGGGAAACAATGTCCTAGACAAACCTTTGCCACAGCAGCTAGAAAATTCTTCATTCCTAATGAACTGTCCCATTTCAATGTTTCTGTTATGTCTTTTAAGCAAGTGTAGGCGGAGAAGGCAATGGCAACCCACTCCAGTACTCTTGCCTGGCAAATCCTATGGATGGAGGAGCCTGGTGGACTGCAGGCCAGGGGGTCGCTAGGAGTTGGACACGACTGAGCGATTTCACTTTCACTTTTCACTTTCATACATTGGAGAAGGAAATGGCAACCCACTCCAGTGTTCTTGCCTGGAGAATCCTAGGGATGGGAGAGCCTGGTGGGCTGCCATCTCTGGGGTCACACAAAGTCGGACATGACTGAAGCAATTTAGCAGCAGCAGCAGCAGCAGCAGCAGACTCTCATAGCAAGCCATGAACTTACAAGTTCTTTAACATGACTTTGATACATGTACAGAGTTTTAAGGGCTTTTAGCAACAGCGAAAGTTCAAACAGGGTTCTTACCTAGCTCATTCTCATAGAAGCAGCAACTCTCAGCTCCCACTTATCAATCCCTAATTTATTTTTATAAACAAGCTTTTGCTCAGGCAACATATAATAGAGTATAGGACTCCTTTTTTTTTTTTCATTTTTAGTTCACTGTCTGTCTGTCTGGTTGATCAAATTAATTTCTACACTGCTGAAGATGATATTCAGAAAAATCGGCCTGTCTTTGCATAGATATTAAGAATAATAATGAGGAAGGCATATGAAATAAAAATGACTAGGAAAAGAAAGTTCTACCTTTGAACCCAGTCCCTTTTCTCCTGTTCAGTGAAACATCTGTCATATATCTTTTTGACATATAGAAACAGGCCCTTTTCATATCATCTCTCCTCTCTTTGATAAGACAGTCTATTTCTTTCTAAATTCTCCCTGAGACTAACTCTCCTGTTTTCCTACCGACATTTTAGAAAGGCAAAATCAGCAAACACTGTCTCAAATGAGCTCACCTCTTGTATCTTTCAGTCAGACTTTTGTTAAATGGATAAATGCACAGACCCACTAAAAAACCCAAAATACGCCCATCACTTCTTTTACAATAATGCCACAATCTTGAGGAAAATTGAATTTTGGGGAAAAGAACGGTCCATGTCCTCATATAAGCATGAGAGGAGGGGCAGTGACTAAAGAGAAGATCTGTTAGTTGCTGTTGTATTGTAGTTATATTAAGAATTGCACAGTTTCCTTTATCAAATTAAACTGGTAAACAAGCCTAGATAAAAACACATGTTTGCTTTGATTGTTTTCCTCAGTTCTACACAAAGTAATCATAAATTCAGTTTGCCATCATTAGTATGTTTTCAGTTTTGGGGGAAAATATCTTTTTCCTCACAAGGACTATTCATACCGAGATGATGAAGTCCACAGTCAATGATGTATGTAGTTGTAGGGGTGTGGCAGCTACTAAAGTAAGCACCTAGTTTAGTAGACTATTAGAATTAGGAAGCTTGATGCATGGCAATTTTTCCTATTGGGAGGGAGTGTGTCTCCTGAGTGGGGCAGAGGCTGAGAGGCAGTGAGTGGTACAGCCTGCAGCAGGAAATACACTTGACAGGCAGAATCCAGGAGCATCAGACAGCCTCAGAGCAGCAATACAGTGCCAGGAGACAGCAGAAACGTGTGGGCCCTTGAGGCATGATCGAAAGATGATCGATGGTGGGTGACCACGGTTTTTAAGAGTCCATCCTCAACAACAATAACCTTGGCCACTGCAACACTGGTAGTCAACATTTAAAAAAATCTCTCTAATTATGTCAGTGACCAGACTAACTGCCCAGGTTGGGCTGGAACAACAGCTAACAAGCTGCCCCTAGCCTCCTCCAGGATTCAAATGATAAAGCCACAGCAATCACAGTGGTGGTCGCAGCAGCAAGAGCACGGCTTTGACCTGCAGTTCTTGCCCATCAAAGAGCTGCGACCTGTCTGCTCCCACTGACAGGCAGATAAATACAGAGATCTGTTGGCAAGTACATATTTATGTGTAGCTACAGCTCCTTCATCCAGACCTACGGAGAATGCATAACAGCTTCCAGTGGTGTAACACATGCATCCACTAATGGGGTGAGACCCATTACTCACAAATGGGTGAAAAGAAGCATCAATATGCAGGTCTTAACCCCAGTTTGTGGGCAGAAACCTGTCATTCCATTGCAGGCCGATAGGTCTCCTATTCAGACAGTCCTTGTTTAATTTTCCAAACACCCTTCCTCTAAATGGTGCCACTCTATGCTGTGCAGACAGACAGGTTTGACAGGCAGAGCCATCTATTTCACACTCCCTATGCCAACTGCTGGGAAAAATTAGTCTCGGTAAGTACCCGGGATTGACTTGCTGGGGAGGCAAACGAATTTGGCACTTAGGAGGTATTTTCCATATCAGAACTTGGGATGTAAGCCTCACAGAGGGTTGTTCCTATTCAAAATGCATGAAGTCAAGAGAGTCCAAAAATGTGTACTAGTGGTCTACTTCAAGGCATATCCTATGCTGAAACCAGAAGATAAAGAGAAAAGCAAGGCATGGTCTTCTCTAGAAGGAGTTCTGTGTAGGCAAGAAAAGGCAGTCACTTAAAGAACCATAAGATGAAATGGGGCACTTGTCTTAGGAATGGAACACAGCAATGTGTACATATGATTCTTGGCCAATAAAAAAGTTGAATACAGATGTGATATGCTGGCCAAATTGTTACCCTTCAAGAAATGTCAGAACTGTCCAAAGAAAGGCCAGTTGAGTCCATGACTGATAATAATGGCACACAGCAAGAGACAAGTTAATGAGCACCATTTCTTACAACCAAGTACAAGGATACCTTTGGGATCTCTGAGACTGTTTAAGAGTAAGAAAGACAAAGCTTGGGATGTTCTTGAAATCTCTGCTAACATATAGTCTTTACTGAGGCTTCCTTTTGATGTTGATCTGGTTTAACTGCATAAGGGAGAAAATGTGGGGAAAGGGTTCAACCACTATTTCAGGAGTTAGATAGAGTTAAGAGCTATATAGTTGAGAACAGTCCTCTAGAATCTCTCCGAGCAAATTAGCATGCTTTGATATGCAGGATTTCCCACAGAGTCTTGCCTATCAGGAACCATAAGTATGAACCCAAAGGAGTCTGTGTGTCCCCTGTTTATTCCCCAAGGAGTCGAACTTCTAGAGCACATTACATTGTTCAGGAATATAATACAATTAAGCCCTTACTGATTAGAGGCTTGAATAAGCCTGAGGGTCCATTCTCCATATTGATCCTGCCTTATAAGTAGTGATGGACTTCACTAAAAAAGCAAAGAGGATCCCACTTTTAGGAGACACTTTCCAGTTAAAGTTATGGCAGGACTAGGGTTACAGTTGGTAGGAAAGAGACATGGAGAGTGCTGTTAATGTTTTTTAAAATGTCCCTTTCCTATTTTCACAGTCATCCTGTTTTTTGAGTTTTGGTTGCTCAACATCTGAGTGACCATAACTGCCTCTCAGTTGGCATCTCTGACTAGTCTTAACCCCCTCAGTCCACACTGCACATTATAGGCAGGTTAACTCTTATAACGCCGCTTTCATTTATTTTTGCTAGCCTCACTAAAAAGTGTCAGTTATTCAGCAAATCCATATTGAGTTCTAACTGTGTAACAGTCATTGTTCTCATCAGCCATATAACATAGATTTTAGACTCCACCTGCCTTTTAAAATTCATGTCCTAAAAATCTTCAGCAACATGGATCTCATTTCCAATTTCATTACTTCCTATACATATTAACTTCATTCCCATTGCTGTGCCTTCTTTCAGGTTAATTTCTTTTTCTTCTTTCTCTCTATTTCTTTGTTATCTGATATTACTTCACTGCATTCCATTTTCCCTTCGCTCCAAAGCACCCTTAAGTTTTCAACCTTCAATGGCCAGCTTTTATAGCTACAGCTAAAGTTCTCCCTCCACTGTCAAGCCTTCCATATACCATTAGAAGAAGCCACTCTGATGGGAATTCTCACAGCACTCACTGCCTTTCTTTACTGCTCGTTTTGGTGCATAATAACAAGCTAGTGATTTCTACCTAATTAGCTTTAGGATCTAATTACTAATCTCTGCAATAAGATTATACAAACTAGAAGCTCCTTGTAAGCAGGTATGGTTCTGATGATGGTGACACTTGTAATTATTGTGAGATATAATAATTAAGTTTAGCATCATACTCGCTTCTAAATTTAAATTGTACCTCTTCTTTTAAAAACTTTTTCTCTCTTTATGAATCCTGTTAAAAAAAAGGTAACAAAAAGAGGAACACAAATACATTAAAATGTAATGGCAAGTGATATTTACCAGTTGCAATGATGTTGGATTTTGCTGTTAGTTTCTCTCCTTTTGACATGGATATTTACTATTATACATACTCTACACTAATGCCAATATTTCCTAATTAAATTTTATATTAATTAAGTTTTGGATGGTAGCATCAGCCTAGGGGTAGAGCAGGTATAGGGCAAGTGAGACCAGGTTCAGGATATCAGATCTCTGATATTCATCAAGAGGCTAAGATAAGGACATTGTGGCGGCATAATGAATGGTTCAACACATGGTCTGCCAAGGTGGATGAATGCTGTTTCTTACAGATAGGGCTATCAGGTTTCAATTATGATTGAGGTAAGCATATTTTTCTCAAAATATAATCAATATAGAAAAGGATATGTGAATATATGGCATGAAGAGCAAAATCAAGGTTAGAACCAAGGGTATCAGATTAAAATACAAGTGGATAATATCTTGTAAGATTAAAGTTCAAGTTTCGAATGGGAAGAAGGTACAGGCAGAGGCATAATGAACACAGTTCTGAGGATACTGTCTGTGGATCCACAAAGGAAAAATGAGGAGGGTAAGACAGGAGAGTAAGCCTACTGTAGTGACTGGATATCAATATTGAGAGCTTCAAATTAGGCAAGAGGAGAAAAATAGCTAGCAGAGTCTGGACTGGAAGACAGAATAGTAACATTGAAATTAACATACAGGTGAAGCTTAAGCCCAAGGCTGAGGTAAGCAAGCATTAATTGGACAGGGTGTGTGCAAGTGTGTTTGCCTGTGTGTATTTGTGCATGCACACACATGCGTAGGTATTTCCCTGACATGTATTAACTGAGAATATTAACATTATTCTTATTCTATAGCAAAAGAATAAGTGATGAAGACCAGGATGATAATGGTAATTATAATAGCAGCTAATGTTTATTGAGTACTTACTGTATATACCAGTAAAACATATAAATATTTTACATTTATTGGATAATTTACTTTGCATAATAATTTTATGATGAAGGTATCATCCTCATCTCCATTTTAGGTACTAAGGAACTAAGGCACAAGAATGAAATAGCATCCCTAGGATCACAGAGCTAGTGACCCAGAGACCAGAGAGTGACCCAGACCCGGAGAGTCTGCCCTCCTAATCACTCTGCTGTGCTGCCTAAATCCAGAACAACAGGAGAGTTGTACTTCCTCATGATGGGGCTTATCTATGTCTACATGATCTCTCCTTTTTTATTCCCACAGATATAGACGATTTGAGGATACTCTTACTAAGAACAGGAGCACTTCTCAGAAATGCGACAATGACATATTATGTTGTTCAGGAATATAATGAAAATATTGTGGTAACAGATGAGAGAGATTCAGCTCTTATAGACTTTAGTTTTTAATTATACTATGTAACCAACAAAGAAATATTGTGGTGAAGCAGCAGCAGAACAATAATCAGGCTAATACGGAAAGTCAAACTTTAGTCTCTGCCACTAACTGTGGGTCCCACTATCTACCTCTCCACCCTCCATTCCTTTTCAGGGTGATATAAGGGTTTATAAGATGACTGAAAAACACATTTTGCCTTATGAGGAGTCAAATTCTATTACTATTGTGGATTTCTGAATCATGGTAATCCTTTGGGAATTTGTATTTAAGGCAGTATGTAGATGGGACTTGGGACTGTCCTCCCACGTCCAGGAAAGAGAGTGACCAAATAAAATGTTAGCCATCATGACTGATAAGTTCAAACTCCAATGTCTAATTCTGTAGTGGCATCTCTGGACAGAGTTGATAGTTAACATGGGGGCACAAACATTTTCATTAAAAACCAAAGAGAAACATACATAACTTTGAATCTTCCCTTGTTGGTCTCCTAGATCAATCCCCAAACATCATCTAATAAACATGATGACAATTTGCAATTTTATTTAAATTTCTTTAGTATATAAACATTCAAGTCAATTATTTTGGCTTCCAATTTTCAGCTCGACTATATCTCAGGACAGAATGGACTCCTTAAACGTCTAGGGAATCATTTAGATGTGGGGCATTGTATCATCTGTACCTTACTGGGTACTACACTAACTCTTCAGTACTAGTATTTTCACAAGTGAGCATGGGTCAAGGCAGAGAGAGGAAAGAATGGGGCAAATACTTACAAGCTGTAATCCCTGTTGTAGAGGTAGGTCTAAAGGTCCCTACTTTTCTAGCCTCAACATGCTGGAAGACTCTGACCTTAAACAGAATAGGGAATGTCTTCAAGTAGGAAAACCAAAACACCTGTATTCTGAACCTGTTGGAGAATTTCTGGCCCTTTTTAACACTTGACCTTCAATGAATAATACAACTGCTTTTAGCCCTTAGCTCACACCAGTTGCAAAGGTGACAGATACCTGTCATATTTTAGGACAGCTTATCATCTTAACCCCTGGAATGATAGAGTATTTATAGACACAAAGATAGAAACATAAAACACATATGTATAGGCAGGAGTCCCTTGGAGGTGGCAATTAGGACTAGGCAGTAATTTTAGCTTGAAGTTCCTATGACTTAAATAGCCACTTGAGCTCTGGTCTCACAGTTTACGATGTCAATAGAACCCCTAAATGAAATTACAGCCTTCTGATACGCAGCAGGATATCTTTCTTTGCCATGCAATATACACGGCCAGGAGAAATTGCTTTGTACATGGAGTTTCACTAAGGCAGAATTTATCATAAGGCTGCTCTGCTAAAATATCATTAGGCTGTTATTCACTGGATAACACATCTAATGACTCGGGGTGCACTTGATAGCCATGTTTCAGTGAACACACATGCACGCCCTGATGTGAACTGGGCACTCCAGTGCTTCAAAGCACTATCGATTTCAATTCTACCATAATTTACACCTGGCTTGTTTTGCCAATAGTTTGAACCCATGCTAACACTGGAACATACACATACAAGTATTAGAGGAATCAGAAATGAACTGTGTTGCAGAATGCATGCAGCAGACTTTCCAGGATTCTGCCTTTATCATCTCCCTTAATGCTACTTAAATATCTTATACTATTTTCTCTGTTACGTTTGTACATTTCTTCTGTTAGCACTGTCCATTGTTGATGGTGATAGTAATCTCATATTTTTACACACTGTGGGTACTTCCAGGGAAGGAACTGGGTGCTAGTCATCCTGGTTCCTCCAACATCTAGCACAGCACGTGGAACATAATAGTTGCTCATAATAATTTTGTTTAAGTCTCTTCTTCCATTCTCTGTTCCATAAATATGGTTTACTCCAGGGGTTTGCTCTCTTTTGCTTTCTACCAATACATTTTCCTTGAGAAAGGTCCATTCTTTAATTTTAGCTATGATGCTGAAGCTGACGCTTTAGATGACTGCCGAACTTAAGTCTACTCCTGACCTATCTACCACTTCCCTGACTAAATCCAACAGCCTGCTAGGCATCAGTCTCGATGTTTCCCCAACATCTCAAATTGAACACATTCAAAGACAAATTTATCCCCTTCCTCCAGCCTACAAGACCCATTCCTCCTCATAGCTATCTTGCTTAGTTGTAGAAGGCAGAAACTTGGGAGTAATCCAAAATTCCTTTCTCTTGATGCCCAGCCCAAAGGTTATTAAGGTGTGTCCATTCTGCCCCTTATCTCTTGAACGTGTCTCTTCCTTTCTATTCCCATAGTTATTGTCCTAGTTCAGAGCTTCATTGTGTTCTGTCTTAACAATTTTAGTTGCCTCCTAACTCATTTTTCTGTCTCTCTTCTCCCATTCCTCCAATCATCCTCCACCCTGCTGCCTGGGTGATCTTCTATAACACAATTTGATCATTAACCTTCTCTACTTAAAACTTTTAAATGGCTCCCCACATACCCTAGGATGAAGTTAAAAGTCTTTGCGTGGCAATCAAGACCCAACAGGATTGTCCCCTGCCTACATCGATAGCATAATTTCTCCACACTCCTCTACTAAACGTTAGTGATACTGGTCCCCAACTCTGCTATGCTATTTCCTACTGAAGTGTCTTTGCCCCTGCTGGTCCTCTTACTGAATGTCCTTCCTCCCCCTGACCATTTGGGAAAATCCTTCAAGGCTTAGAAGGGATTTATTAGCTCTTTTATGAAGCTTTTCCTAACTCTACCACAAAGTACATTCAGGTAAACTTTTGCTATTTTGTGCCTCCAAGGTTCCTGGAGCATCCTTCAGTTACGATTCTTAGCATATGGCATTATCCCAACTTGTTTCCCTATCTGTCTCTCCACCAATGAGCAACTTGAGGTCATGTCTTTTAATTTTTGTATTGTCAATGACAAGACCAGAACTTTCACAACAGCATATAAAGGCCTGCGTGCTCAGGTTCCCACTGCCTCTCCTGTCACGTCTACCACTCTGCTGCCTGCCCATTCTCATCCTGCTACAAAGACTGCCTGTTACCACTCAAACTTGCCTGACACAGCCCTGCCCAGGGCCTTTGCACTTGCTAGCTGCGGATCAGGAATGCCTTTGCCTAGATATCCACAAGACTTGCTTCTTCACCTTTCTCAAATGTTGTCCCCTTTGGGAGGCGTTCTGTTTCCATCATTTTAAAATCGCAACCTTAGCCCTCACACAACCTCTATGTCTGTCTCTCTCTCTTTTCACTTTTCTCCATAGCACTTACCAGTGCTATCTAACATACTTTATATTTTACATATGTACCTGTTTGTCATCTTTCTCCCTTGCCTAAAATTCAAGTATTTTGAGAACAGAGACTTCTGTTGGTTTTGTCTACTGTAGTATCCCTAACCCTTGGAAAAGCCCTAGGTTCACAGTATGTGCACCTTAATAAATACTTATTAATAAATGAATCAATCTTAAACTGCTAGAACAACACCTGACACAGAATATGGTTCAAAAGTGTTTCTTGCATTAATAAGTATATGAGTGAATGAATGAATGTTAAATCGGCATTTAATGAATGTAAAGAAGAGACAGTCTTTGTAATCTGATCCTGATAACAATGCTGATAAATAAGTCAAATGGGTACTATTATCCTCATTAGACAAATGAAGTAAATGAATAAGGTTAGGAGCCTAAGTTAAGGCAATGTGGGTAGTTGAAGCTTTGCTACTCTTTTTCAATTCACTGTTAAAAGGAAGAGACATTTTTTTGCACTCTGTTCATGATCTATGTCTAACATTTATTACACTATTTTGGTTCCTTTTGACTAGGAAGGCAATTAACAGGAGATGCAAGGTGCTAACACTTTTTATTACAATTTGTGTCTTTCCTTATTAGGTGCTTTTCATAAAAACAGATCCTTTTCTTTCATTTTCAAAAGTGGATTAGGCACTCATACAATTTTGCCCCTCAGAGTTGTTTGTACATGACTACCCAAGAGGGCATCATGCTACAAATCCTGCCAGAATGAACTGGAAGGTGAGTGTGGCATTTGTAGATTGAAAATGAACAGGTTGTTTGGTGCCAAGTTTGAGCTAATGGAGATGTCCTCTATGTGTTAACACCCAAAGGAGAACATATTCAACAACAAAACATTTCAGTTTTTGGCATGTCTATGGAGAGTTAACTTTCCATTGTTCAAGGGTTAATTATCCATTATGTGAATCATTTCTCTTTCTCCCTCTGGCTGCTTACATCTAGGAATTCAGTTTACTAGAGGATAAAGGGGAAAAATAAAAAGAGAAGGAAATAAAACCAGTACATTTCATTTATATATATTAGAAGCTCTAGAAAAGAATTCAATGTAGGAGACAGAATTAGATGTAGCTTAGTGATTGCTACGTTGATTGACCATTGATGACAGATATCATTAAATTTCACAAGATATTTTGGGTTCTTTTAATTATCTTTTATTAGGGTCAGTTTGTTGTATATGAAGTTAGTCTCTGGATGTTATTCATGTCAGCAGGGTATGGTTTAGGGTGCTGGAATGGTTCCCTCTCCTCCGATGTGTCCAGAGCACCAAATGTGCCCTAGGATGCTCCAGCTTACTGATTGAAGAAGCACCTAGAGATCCCACCAATTTCTTTATGCATTCATGAGAAACAATTGCACTTGGCTATTGTCGGTTACTATTTGCCTAAGATAGGGCATTTAATTAGTACTTGTTAAGCCTTGAAAATCCCATGGATGGAGGAGCCTGGTAAGCTGCAGGCCAGGGGGTCACTAAGAGTTGGACACTACTGAGCGACTTCACTTTCACTTTTCACTTTCATGCATTGGAGAAGGAAATGGCAACCCACTCCAGTGTTCTTGTCTAGAGAATCCCAGGGATGGGGGAGCCTGGTGGGCTGCCGTCTATGGGGTCGCACAGAGTCGGACACGACTAAAGCGACTTAGCAGTAGCAGCAGCAGCAGCAAGATAGTGGAAATGACTGGGCAGCCTGTCCTCTTGACTCTCTTTACTGTGTTGTCTGCCGCAACCCTCTCCTGTCTAGTTCGTGGGTATTCATAGCTAGTCCTCATGCCTTTCCACATCTGATGTCAACCTGAGCTCCTTAGATGTTGAGTTTGAGGAGAGGAGGAACCAGTGACTGACTATAAGCAAATACTGACAAACTGGAGAAGCTTTTGGTCAATATGATACTTTACAGGTGAGTTTGGTACTTTCAGACTGCAGGAGCAGACCAACCTAGGTATTTGGCACCCTCATGAGTCCCAGGAAATGAATGGAACTACTGCATGCTCAAGACTCCATATCCCATCAGAAATCACTTGGGCATTGTGGAGATTAGAAAAGCTACCTTGGCAAATGATGCCATCAGCCAGTTGGAAGATCTAATATGGGAGTTGAAAGGATTCAGGTATAGAAGAATTTATTGATTTGTTTTCTGGACATATTTCTTCCTTATGATTAGCAATATGTACTCAATGTCAATACACTGCCATACAGATATCATCCAACCATTCATCCATCCATTCATTCATCACCTAGTCATTGATCCTCCACTCAGATTGAGGCAATTCAACACTGGTTGGAAGGGAAATAAACAAACATAAAATGTAGCACCTGCCCTCTAACCACTTGTAGTTTCAGACGTATAAAAAAACTTCAATACAAAGCAGTATATGATGTGTCAAATGAAAGCTACAGATTTTTAAAATGCAATTAATGTCAGAAGGGAAAGTTCACTTTTAATCTAGGTTTTTACAGAAAGCTTCAAAGAAAAAAGTGTGACTTCACAAGGATATGTCTTGGCTGGGTATCTTGAAAAGGTATCTGGGAAATTATAGTTGCTGATGTTGATATGTAAATACAGCATCAAAGTATTTAATGTACAACTAAATCGCTGAGAAACTAGAATAAACTGGGTCATTTGGATATAAATTCACTCTTACAAAATAAAGTGAATCATTAAATATATTATGAATTTTCAGATAATTAAAAGCACCTTAATTTCTTTCTACTTAATTTTAAACTACTTTATACATATAGCAATTAATATTTTGAAGTTGTACATAAATAGAATTTAGGCTCATAATTTAACATGTGTGTTTGATGAAGGATAATTACCAATCTTATCAGCTAACCAAATCTTATCTTTTGCAGATACTGTTCATAAATATTTGCGTAAAATTTCTGTGTTGTCAGTGTGATAGAACGTCAACTACATTTCACTTATGGTTAATTTGTAAAACGTTTGATTGAGTTTAGAGGCAAGTTAACCTAAGGATTTGGTTATATTTTTAATAGCTGAATATAGGTATGTTGCCTGGAGGAAGAAATGGCAATCCACTCCAGTATTCATAGAGGAACTTGGCAGACTACAGTCCAGGGGTTGCAAAGAGTTGGACACAACTTAGCAGCTGAGCATGAGCACAGGTATACTGAATACAGATTATACACAAGACAACATACATATATAATCACATGATACAATGAGTCGATGCCTTCTTCCTAATGTTTAAAAACGGGTATCTTTTAAAAGGAATCACATAAATAACAAAAAACATTTCTATATAAATAAGAAAGAATAATTTCTTATTGAGATAATAATAATTCTGTCATTTAGAAATGCTATTTGAATCTATTTGTGACTGCCTAATTAAATGAATATAACACATGGGAAGTGCTCACAGCAAAAATGCACATGCAGGAAAATAGACATTTTATACCATGCATCTTCTGAAATGAAAATAAAATTTTTAGAATCAGCACTCGGAAAACTGAATTATCAATAGTACATTATGGAGGTTTATAACACAGGTTTTGAAAAGATCAGGTAACTATTTACAACCATTTCAATGGAAAGAAATACATCATTATCTTGCCTTTCTGTCAAAGGTGTACTGATCAAACTGTAACTTAAATACTCCAACTCAGCCATAGAATTCTATCTTCCACAGCCACATGGAACTCCAGGTCTTGGCAACAATAAGGAAAATTTCTCTGGCAGGTTATCTTTTTAAAATGTCATCTTGGGATATAATCTTAGATATTTGTGTTTACCTACTTTCTGCTTAAATATGCTCACAACATTTTGTGTACAAGCACAGAGGATTTCAATAGTAAAACTTTTTCTAAATGTTAGCTATCCAGCTTACCCTGAGTGCAGTCCTAGCAGATATCATCTCTACCAGAGATAACTGACAATTCTCCCAGGAGTCTGTGGAGCCCAGGTGTTAACTGTGGAAGGCACAACCTCACATAGGTCTTGGTAGTAATGGATAAAAGTGGGTTACACTTAGATATCACACTTTAAAAAATTTTAACACTATTTTCCCGTTCAGCTTCTTTCTTTAGAAAAACAGAGAACTAATGGAAAATCCCCAAGAAATATTCCACATACATGTAGTATAATTAACATGGCCTAACTGAAATAAGCAAGTTTTCCATTAAATACCATCAAACTTGGAGCATACTGGTCCTAATAAAACTTTGGGACTGCTTCCTATCACAATGACAGCTCAGGAATTTGATGTGCCTCACAAACTATAGGAACCATGAAAGTAAGCTGGCTGTGTTCTGGAAGTCACTGACAGAGCCCCATGAGGCTGTTAGCAGGGATCAGTGTCTGTAGGGAACATGGGACTATATAAGCATGAGGTGGTAAGGAATCCTCCTGCCAATTCAGGAGAGCTGTAGGAGACACAGGTTCAATACTTGGGTTGCCAAGATCCCCCCGGAGGAAGAAATGGCAACCCATTCCAGTATTCTTGCCTGAAAAGTCCAATGGACAGAGGAGCTTGGTGGGCTATGGTCCACGGGGTTGCAGGAGTTGGACATGACTGAGCCCTGAGCATGCATGAGTTCTATGGTTAAGAATCTGAATCACCCAGAGCAGCAAACAAAATTCCAAAAGTTAAGTATCAATGTGATATGCTGAATGACTGCACCAGCTTGGACAGGAGTCCACACAACAGGCACACACAATACACATCTGGTTAAATGCAAAATCAACTAGTGCGACAGCATTTCCAACTTTGAGGAAGAATCTACTGGCAATGTGTTAATAGCAAGGAAAACTAAAACAATAAAATAGCATCTCTTTCCAAATATTTAAGAACATCGAGTGAGTGCCCCTTAGGCTGGGTTGTGGTTCTTGGAAGTTTTAGCCTATGAGAACCATATTGGGGACATCAAAGACTCCTCCTTGCCTCCAAAGAGCAATTCACTTCAGATGCTGCCACACAGTCAAATGCTTTTATGGCCACCATGTTTTTTTGGTTTTTATTTTTTCCACTCTTAATATTTTGGAACACACTGGCTTCTTAAAATTGGAAAGAAAACAAGAAAACACAGTGAGATCAAATACCTCTGAAAAAGCAACTAAGTAGGGACCTGATGGCAAAAGATAAATACACGTTCCAACTGAAACTCCATTTCCAGGGAGAGTGTGAATTATTAACAAGGACATGGAAGGGAAGTATTGGCACCAGAAGCTGGGCTGTTGACTCCTCTGCTAGTCTCATATCACACGGCGTGCCACCACCCCCATCTCATTCGTTCGACAACTTCAGAGCACACTCAATCAGAGGCTCTTATATTGAGGACGATACTATATTTGGGTTTAATACTGTGAGGACAGTCATCTAGTTTTCCTGTGTCACGATGATAAATTTCCCTGGAACCAAATAAGGATTCCCTTTGCATTCTTCTGTTTAATACCATGAACGCAGAAGAATAAAGACAAGGGTATGACAAATAGTATTTTCCAAAGGTTGGGTGGGGGAAGTTTCCCAAACATTTAAAAACAGCCAGTTCTTAGCAAAGTGATCTTCAGAAGAACAGTATTAAACAATATTCTTGTTCCACGCAGCCACTTTTACTCCTTGCTTTAACTGGGTACGTTACGTATTCTGAGCATAATGTAAACGTGCAGAGGAGAGATGCACAAAAAGCTGGTAGAGAGAAACTCCAAACGGATCCTGAGTCCCACTTTCACTTCCCCCTCCTCTAACCCCATCTGCTACCTCCCAGCCGCGCTCACTCACCTATCTTTCTCCTCCCACCAGCATGTTTGCTAGGCATGTCAAGGCTGACATCCATCGGTGGCAGCATGAAGCCTAAGCCTGCAGGCTCCTCCTGAGCACAGACTCAAGGCTCAGCCATTGTCCATAGAGTGCTCTCAGCTGTACATAGTAAAATCTTCATCAGGCCGTTGGATTGTTTGGTAGCTTTTTTTAAAAAAAAAATTCCATTTTTTTTTCCATTTAAAAAACACTCGTTATTTTCTGACTGCCTCAGAGACACCAAGAATAGAATCCTTGACACATCAAATTCTGGAACCTCACCACTCACCAGGACTGTGGTTCCTGATCCAAGGAGTGTCGCCTGAGAATCAGCACAGACTCCCGAGGCTGTCCAGGCCTGGCTGCTAAGCTCCCTGCTTTGATTAGTTCATCGAGTTCACGGTGTTCCAGAGTGCTGAAGCACAGAAATTAGGGAGGGGAGGTGGAAGGAAAATCACTGGAGCCTCTTACGATCTAACTTCCACTAACTGAGAGGAAATGTCTTATAAATAAACAACAGCAAGAGAAACAAAAAAAAAAAAACCCATCCCGTCCTGCCAGAGGAATGTACATTATTGTCTCCCGACGGAAAACTTTACACCACACCAGAATGCAGCCATTTCTCCTGAAACTACCTCCCTCAAAACAGAAAGGAAAAGAGAATCAGAAAGAAAAGGAGAATAAAAAGAGATTTTTTTTTCATCTCCTTGAATTCTGTTGGGAAGTTCATGTCAGTTCCCAGTAGACACATAAGCAGTTTCAACAGTGTCACTGTTCTAGGATTTCTTGTGGAGGCTGCTTATTAGCAAAATTTCATTTCTGCCCAGATGACTGCTGTGCCATCCGGACATTTTCAGAAGGGAAGTTCAGGGAAGGGGGGGAGGGTGCGATTGTGGAGGAGAGGAAGAAGAGAGGACAAAGGAACATTCCTGATGAACCGGAATGCCCTAGACACGGCCATGAAAAAGCCAGCCCCCGCCCACCACCCTACTATTGCTTGTTGAGGGCTTGGTGATGCAGTGTGTTTAATCTACTTACTCTTTCTGCTCGAGAGGCTGAGGTTCCTACATTTCCAGCTCATGCTGGACTGTACCGTAAGCAACAAGTGAAATGAGCTCAGTGATCTCATTCTAGTCCTTCGACTCCTGTCCACATCGCTAAGCGACTGCACAGCTTGGCACAGGCCAGGATGAGTCAGCAGTCTCTGGTCATGAGAGGCCAGGCCTGGAATAGCAGGGGTGGGGAGGGGGGGGCGTTAGGTCAGGAGCAAAATGAAGCAGAAAGGCAGTTTAGATGGCAGGGCTCAGCTCTGCAATTCACAGAGATACTGCAGGTCAAAATGAAAGAGCCTCATCAGCTCTGGGGTGAAGATTGAAGGACTGTACAAAAAGGAGCAGCAAGGGAAAAACTTAGAACAGCTGCCTACCAAACATAGCAAGAACAAATTAGAGTACCGCAGACAGAAAAAGAGGGCATCAGGAGAGCCCTGGAGGAGAAAAGATGCTCATTAAGATCTCTGTAATACCTTTTTTTTCATGTGCTCCTAAACTTGATTTAAGAAGAAGTAGTTACCTATACACTATCCTGTGGTATTTTGGTATTGCTTCCCTTATTTGATAAGTAGCAAAACAAACAAATAAAAGAAAAGCACTACAGTAAAATCACAACAGGAAGCCTCATGTTCCATAAAATAATGTGATTATAAGTAAAAGCCTAATATCTCAAAGATGTGCATTTGGGTCAATGACGTCCTTGCATAATCTGGTCACAAAATGGTTAAAGAGAAGCACTCAAGTTAAGGTTGGGTGGCAGTAGAGAAGAGCTAAGAGAAAGGAGAGAAGTAAGTTCAGTGTTGAAACACAAAGGGAATATGAGATTGTGTCTATATTTCTGCTCCATGGGGTCAGCATGGATCTCCATCAGCAAGTGACACCTCTTGTCAACAGGACTTTCCAACGCCTTTTCCTGTGCAGTAGTACTGTTATATAGCAAGAGGAGAAGGAAAATAAAACAGCCCGAGGAGAAAAACAGGTTCAACATAAAAAATAAATCAATTAACAGACATTTTTTTGGAGGAGGCTGATAGCCTGAATGAGTCAATGGATAAAGAAAAGACTTAGTGTAGGAAACAAACTCAGAGGAAGCGTTTCTAGATAAGGACACTGAGGTGGGGACAGAATGGTCAGCAAATAGTGGTGATGGCCCCCAAACAAGGGAGAAAGCAACTTGAAAAGTCAGATGAGGTATAGCAAGAACTGCAGGAAAAAGAACACCATCAACAGGGCTGGGAAACACTAGTAAAAGATTTCTTTCCAGAGCTTTAGACAGAGCTAATAAGGACCCACTATATATTCCTAACTATTATTGTCTAAAGATGAACAGTTGCGTAAGGCGTATAAAAAAATGTAGAATAATTTTTTAGTTTTCATTCCAAAGATCATTAAATCATCTTACCACCTCTTTGATAAATGCTTAACCTTAAGAAAATGAACTTTCTGACCCAGAAAGATGTTCTGGGGAGGGAGGTGGGAGGGGGGTTCATGTTTGGGAATGCATGTAAGAATTAAAGATTTTAAAATTTAAAAAATAAAAAACTAAAAATAAAAAAAAAAAAAAAAAAAAAGACCTAGCACAGCCAAATAAATAAATAATTTTAAAAAAAAAAAAAAAAAAAGAAAATGAACTTTCTAGCCTCAGTTTTCTTTTCTTTGAAATGGAATATTATCACCTTGAATTATTATAAAGATGGAATCAATGTTTGCTGATCCTTTTCATGGTAGTATCTATCACAGGTTGGATACTCAATGAAATGTTAATTGTTTGTATCTTATTAACATGTCATCTTCATAAGTACTCAGTGAAAGAACCATTTCCAGTGTCGTTGCAATGGATTCAGAGGATCCAATAGGAAGACCTTAAATCTAGTAAATTCCTCAGAGAATGTTGCTTCAAAAAGCTTGTTTCTATCTGGAGATTTGAAACGTTATGTATGAACACAGAGGATGTTAAAAACCTATTATGTTAAAATCTCGATTTGGGGTATCTATATTGTCCAAGCAGCTTGGAACTTAATAACACTAAGTAACTCGAAGCCTGAAAGAGAAAAGAGGGCTTTTCAGAAGCATCTCCAAAAGCAACAGGATAAAAGTGCTATTGGCCTTGACTGCATGATGAGGGTTTTTCACCAAAGGGGAAAACTTAGTCCAGTTGATCATCCCAGCCTAATTGATTAATTGTGGGCCTGACCATCTGGCTGATGAATGCTGACACCCAGCAGTGATTACTGTGTAACACAAATCCGGGTGTGCTCTGCCTGCTGCCTCCCACAATAATGGCAACACTGAACTTCAGGTTAGCTTATTCAGGCCTCCTGGCTCAGTCTCTTCATGGAACAGTGGTTGTGGCAGGGAATATTTTACTAGACCTGGTCAAGCATTATCTTCTCTTATTTCAGTTACCCACTCCTTTCCAACTCCACGCCTACCTGCTCCTAAGCCCTCTTCTTGTATAAAATCACTTCCCATGCGATGCATTCCATCTGTAGTTTTCATCATACTGTCTGACTCTCTCATTTCCGGTTGCTCTATTCTGAAACATATTCAACTCGTCTGAAAGGCCCATACTGCTATTTCACAGGGTATCCTACGGAAACATTTTTATTGTCTCTCCTTTGTTACTGGTTTATTTCAAAGTATCCTGTGCTTCCAAATAAAATTATTTCACCTAACTCATGAGCCTTATTATAAGGCCCACATATGGCTTAAGCTTTCCAGGAGGTTAACAGAATACAAAGGTTAATAGAATATAATTCGTGCATCTTAAATCTACATCTGATCCTTAGTTAGGGTGTCCCTGGGAGAAGATTCTCCCTACAAGGACTGTGAAGCACATTTACGTGCTAGGAAAAAAGAGTCATGCCCATGTAAATAACAGGAATCAATGGCAATGCCACACACGAACTAATCAAGACAACTTGTATGTGGGAGAATTCTCAAAGTAAATCAAATCTGAATGTGTAAATATAAACCCTGGGGAATTACAACCAAATTATTTTATTATTTTTTTTGTAGAAAGGGATGGAGGAACAAACTGATATAAAATATCTTTAGAAAAGTTGGCCAAAGAATCACAGTGAAAGAGAATCATTCATTTCCCCTCTCTTTTTTCTCGGACTGATTTTCATCTCAGAATTCATTTTACTTGCTTCTCACAGATGCTGAATTCTTCTATGTTCCAGGCTGGGTTAGTGTTAATTTTCAGTAGAGAATGGCAGTAGCATGCTGAACTACAGAGTTCCAGACTGGGAGTTGGGAAATGTTTTTGGCCTGACTGTCAGTAAACAGCTATGTGTCTAGGGCAAGTCAAGTCCCTTAACTCCCCATGTCTCAGTGTCTTCATTGAAAAATGATAGGGTTGGACTGCATGAACTCCATAGTCTCTGCCAACATGAAGATTCTATGGTTCTATAGCTCATTTCCTTTTTCTCTCTGGCACCAACTGCTCAGCAACTCTGCTTCTAGTCATTTCTCTGCTCTCAGTTACTGATGGAAAAACATCGCCTTCATTTACTACCCAGTATTTGGTATTTGTAACCTTTCTCTCTCTCTCTCTCTCTTTTTTTTTTTTTTGATGCTAGATATTTTGAGTCATAAACATGAACATATCCAGATAGATGCTTTAAATTTGAAAGCATTTAAGGAGAATAGCTTTCCCATGTAGAAACATTTAGTGCAGCTCGGCATGGAGGAAGCCAGGCATCCAAAAGTGGAGCAAAGGGGCCAATTCACAAATGAGAGGAAGCCTTTCATAATAAGAGTCTCTAGACTCTCCAATTTAGATAAAGCTACCAAATTCTAGCTACTTTTCCAATCGATCGCAGACACCCTCACAGACACTTAGAACTACAAATCTGAGGACCAGCACTGGCAGTGATGCAGTTCTTATTTCACCTCCACCATGTATTGCCAAGTAGGATTTAGGATGGCATAGTAATAAGAGCCAAGAGGACAATCTGTCATTTATTTTCCTCCAAACTTTTCAAAATTTCCCATTTGGGCTCTGTTTCCCAGTTTTAATTTGGTAACTGCCATTTTTCAGCATTTCTTTTAACAGGTTACTAATAATTTCTGATACAGGATCTCATATTTCATTTTGTGCTGCTAGAATTGCTGTTAATATTTCATCTGCCTTCAATTCAGCTCTGAATCAAGGCTGCTGGGGTTTTGATACACAGTTAACACTTTGGATCTGGGGATTTGATCATCAGTGTTCACCCAGCTTGTCCATATATTTTTAGGTAAGAGTAATAGATTGTCTCAGAAATATCTCAAAGTGTGCTATACATTTTAAGGATATGTTAGAGTATCTCTTTCCGGATCTTTGATGAAAACAACACAAGCAAGTCTTCTGTGTTTGCTCTCCCAGGTAGCTTGCTATTTATTTCAGTATTAGCCCTCTGATAGCAGAGGGCAATGGTTCGGAGTCAGGCTTCACAGTCAGATCTAAGCTCAAAACCTTGCCCTGAGATGTACTACACAAAGCATGTTAGGTCAGTTCCTTAACCTTCGAGAACTTCTATTTGTAAAATAAGGATAATAACTGTGTGTGTGTTAGTCGCTCAGTCGTGTCCTGCTCTTTGTAACCCCATGGACTGTAATCTTCGAGGCTCCTCTGTCTGTGGAATTCTCCAGGCAAGAATACCGGAGTGGGTAGCCATTCCCTTCTTCAGGGGACCTTCCTAACCCAGGGACAGAACTCGCATCTCCTGTACTGCAGGCAGATTCTTTACCCTCTGAGCCACCAGGGAAGCCCCATCTATCCCTGTTGCTATGAGTTCTCAAAAAACCATGGGAACCAGTATTTCCCTAGCATTACTAATCTAAATATTCACATTATAGTGTTATTATTTTGCAACATCTTTTCAAGGCCAATGAATTTCTTTTGAGTTCAGGCTTTTGTTGTCTGCCTTTCTACAGTTTACATTTTACAAAACTCTCAGTGAGATCAAGTAAAATATTTTAAAATCAGATCCTTAAAACCATATGTATAGTTAAAAATAGTACACAGCATCATATTCTTAAGTCACTTTTCAATCTAGCATCAAATTCTCAAAACTCTTTGTTCCTCTAACAGTGAGGCTGGGATAAGGCCCATCATACTAATGCTAATCCATTCCATAAAGAGATGATTTACTGTTACCTACTCCCAAACAATACAGATTATTTCAATCTTTTTTAGTCATAGAGCAGTCGTGGTCCATCAGGAAATAGAAACCACACAGTAATTTGAAGAGGAGAAGTTTAATGTAAAGAATTATTAACTGTAACAGGGGTTTGGAGTAATGAGGGAGTGACTAATGATAAGACAACTGTAAATTATATAAGATGGGCTCAATAAAGGACAGAAATGGTATGGACCTAACAGAAGCAGAAGATATTAAGAAGAGGTGGCAAGAATACACAGAAGAACAATATAAAAAAGATCTTCATGACCCAGATAATCATGATGGTGTGATCACTCACTTAGAGCCAGACAACCTGGAATGTGAAGTCAAATGGGCCTTAGGAAGCATCACTAGGAACAAAGCTAGTGGAGGTGATGGAATTCCAGTTGAGCTAGTTCAAATCTTGAAAGATGATGCTGTGAAAGTGCTGTAGTCAATATGCCAGCAAATTTGGCAAACTCAGCAGTGGCTGCTGGACTGGAAAAGGTCAGTTTTCATTCCAATCCCAAAAGAAAGGCAATGCCAAAGAATGCTCAAACTACTGCACAATTGCACTCATCTCACACACTAGTAAAGTAATGCTCAAAATTCTCCAAGCAAAGCTTTAGCAATATGTGAATGGTGAACTTCCAGATGTTCAAGCTGGTTTTAGAAAAGGTAGAGGAACCAGAGATCAAATTGCCAACATCTGCTGGATCATGGAAAAAGCAAGAGAGTTCCAGAAAAACATCCATTTCTGCTTTATTGGCTATGCCAAAGCCTTTGACTGTGTGGATCACAAGAAACTGTGGAAAATTCTGAAAGAAATGGGAATACCAGACCACCTGACCTGCCTCTTGAGAAACCTGTAGGCAGGCCAGGAAGCAACAGTTAGAACTGGATGTGGAACAACAGACTGGTTCCAAATAGGAAAAGGAGTACATCAAGGCTGTATATTGTCACCCTGCTTATTTAACTTACATGCAGAGTACATCATGAGAAATGCTGGGCTGGAAGAAGCACAAGCTGGAATCAAGATTGCCGGGAGAAATATCAATAACCTCAGATATGCAGATAACACTATCCTTATGGCAGAAAGTAAACAACTAAAGAGCCTCTTGATGAAAGTGAAAGAGGAGAGTGAAAAAGTTGGCTTAAAGCTCAACATTCAGAAAACGAAGATTATGGCATCTGCTCCCATTACTTCATGGCAAATAGATGGGAAACAGTGGAAACAGTGTCAGACTTTATTTTTCTGGGCTTCAAAATCACTGCAGATGGTGATTGCAGCCATGAAATTAAAAGACGCTTACTCCTTGGAAGAAAAGTTATGACCAACATAGATCACATATTAACAAGCAGAGACATTACTTTGTCAACAAAGATCTGTCTAGTCAAGGCTATGGTTTTTCCAGTAGTCATGTATGGATGTGAGAGTTGGATTATACAGAAAGCTGAGTGCCGAAGAATTGATGCTTTTGAACTGTGGAATTGGAAAAGACTCTTGAGAGTCCTTTAGACTGCAAGGAGATCCAAACAGTCCGTCCTAAAGGAAATCAGTCCTGGGTGTTCATTGGAAGGACTGATATTGAAGTTGAAACTCCAATATTTTAGCCACCTCATGCGAAGAGCTGACTCATTTGAAAAGACCCTAATACTGGGAAAGACTGAAGGCAGGAGGAGAAGGGGACGACAGAGGACGAGATGGTTAGATGGCATCACTGACTCAGTGGACATGAGTTTGAGTAAACTCCGGAAGTTGGTGATGGACAGGGAGGCCTGGCATGCTGTGGTTCATGGGGTTGCAAAGAGTTGGACATGACTCAGCGACTGAGTTGAACTGAACTGAACTGAAATTATATAACAACAAGCAAATATAAAGAGGACCCATAACTTCTAAGGCTGATAGAGGGTGCTCGATCAAGAGTCCCTTACACCTCTGGACCAGGATCCAGTCTTTACTGGGTGAAGTGAAAGCGTTAGTCACTCAGTCGTATCTGACTCTTTGCAATCTCATGGACTATAGCCTGCCAGACTCCTCTGTCCATGGAGTTCTCCAGGCAAGAATACTGGAATGGGTAACTATTCCCTTCTCCAGTGGATCTTCCTGACCCAGGGATCAAACCTGGGTGTCGTGCATTGGAGGCAGATTCTTTACTGACTGAACTACCAGGGGAGCCCATTGTTGGACAAGGCCCAGCCAATGAACGAACGGCAGAGAAACTGCTGGAGAAGTGTGTCAGAAAAACTAGCTGGAAATCTATGTTCTAGGGTGTCCAGGAAACTGTTCACAGGGAGGCTGTTTCATCGGAGGCACACTACCGTGTAAACCACCACCCTATGTGTGCATGTGTGTGTGTGCATGTGCGGTGGGTAATGGAGGTAGCTGCTGGACATTGGAGAAACTACCTGAACTTCAGCTGCTGGGCAACAGGGCAGAAGTGTGTGCCGCAGGAGCCAAGCCCTAGAGAACCTTGCACGGTGCAGGAGCCTGCCAAAAATGTACAGGCAACCTGGAAGGAAATCCTCTTTCTCCTGTAACATCTCTCTGAATCCTCACTGGCAAAGCACACACACACACAGATAGGAAAGGGAAATAGTTAAAGGAGCCAGATAAATTTTTGTTGAGCAGGCAAGGAAGGGTGAGTTATGGATAACAGACAGAATTATTAGATGATACACTTTATGAAATAACTCACTTTGGAGATAACAATCCAGTGTTCTCTTACTATACTACTAACTAGAGTTGTTTATCTTTGCTAATACACTGACTCTGCATTATTAAAAACGTATTGTCAGAATTAAGGACAATAATATTCCATTGAATAAGACTGGCACTACTAAGTAATTGCATAACGACCTCTCCCCACCCAAATGCTGCCCGTGAGTGCTCAGTCCCAGTCTCTCAGTCATGCGGGCTGCTTGTGACCCTGAGGACTGGAGCCCACCAGGCTCCTCTGTCCATGGGATTTCCTCAGCAAGAAGACTGGAGTGGACTGCCATGCCCTCCTCCAGGGGATCTGCCTGACTCAGGGATTGAACTCACATCTCCTGTGTCTCTTGGACTGCAGGAAGATTCTTAACTGCTAAACCACTGGGTAGGCCCCAAATGCTGCCCACATATGTTTCAATTGTTTACAGTTAACAGATTAGGAAAAATGTAAAGAAATACTAAACTATTGACCTAGATTTATGCATTGGTGATCCCAGTCCAGAATTTCAACTAAGTGGGTAAATCAAGAGAGTCATTATGAACAATCCACAGCTTCAAGAGTGGCAAAAATGAGCTCAATTATTCTCTCTCCTTTCTCTCTCCTTTTCTTTTGATTGACTCTAGAACCCATATTTGCTGTTCTATGATTCATTCTGGGGGAGGCTGTTAACTATGGGTTGCTGTATTTTAGAAAAATGTATCATATATTTAGTAGGAAATTTTCCCTATGAGTCTTGTCCTATATTGTTCTACCTTCAATATTATATAGAAAAGCTTAAGTAAATGACCAATGGGAAGCATTCCTTAAGGTATACAGTGATCACTGACAGAACTGATTTTACACATGGATGGGGAGGTATACTAAAATATCTCAACTGTTTTCACCTAATTCTTTTCTTCCTTTTAGAAGAGGACAGAACTGTTTATTCTATACCTAGAGAATAACACACAAACCCTTGACATTAGAAAGGGTTGTGTGGTGGTGAGAGGCTGAGAGCACACAAAGCAACTGGGTGTGGAGCGAGTGCCATGGAGAGGAGACTGGCTCAAGACTAAGGCCACAAAGCACCTGTCTTACCCATTTGTCTGTTTATTTACTGATGCCTGGTCATAGCAGTACTATCTGCTCTCACTATCATGGGAAGGATCCACTGGCTTCCTTCAGTCGTGTTTTCTGAAAACCAGTGGGATTATCAAGCAAAGCCAGCCCTATTGGGCTGTCTCACAATCATACTGTAGGCATTGCTTTAGGATTTTAGACAAGTGATTGTCTTTAGGATTTTTTTTTTTTGTTTGTGTTGTGTGTGAGGATAAACCTAAGGACCTTACAAACATTTGATCCCCATCTCCCCAGCAAACAGACATGCACACCTCTCCCCTGCAACTGTTGAGTCCAAAAGGAAATGATGACAAAGGAGAATCATAAGTCCATGTGAATCAGGCAGGCAAGTCCATTTTATTTCAGTGTGCCCTTCTGTTCAGTTGGCTGTTCTGCTCTGACCCACTATATTTACCCTGTCGGCTGCTCTTACTAGCAACATGCCTTTTTAATCAGCCTTCCTGGGGTCTGCATTTGATTACAGCATTTGTGTTCTATTTTGATTCTTTTGTACTGTGCCCTGTGGTGTTAGCTTGAAAGGTGTTATTTATAAAATGAAATTCTATTGTATTGCCACTTGGATTCAAAGAGGACATATAATATTAATGCAGAATGTATTTAATAATATCTTGAATCTATTAAATCAATTTCTTCATGAGAACACAAAATAGGAGGGATGCAAGTGGGTTGGTAACCCAGGTAATAAGTCTTAAGAATTACCTGACTCTCCTTCACAGGCATTCATAAAAGCTGGCATGAGAATCTTTCTCTTAACGTCACGGTTTCCGAAAGGAGGAGACTACCTTTCCTCAGCCAGACCAGTGAAGTGTGCACCTGTTTAAACATTCAATCGTGAAGACCAAACATTTTCCTAGGCCTTGGATGCAAATTTTTGACTAAGGAAACCATGAGATGAAACACGGATATGACTTTTTTACTACCTAGGAAGATTTAGGTAAAGAAGGAAATATAATCAACTGTTTCCAAGGAGCTGCTTGCAGAATTTGTAAAAAAGAAGAAAATTCATTATGTTCTTCACTTCCCTCAAAAGCAGGTTAGGAAAATTCTAGTAATACTAAGGACTGAGACAGAGTTTCCAGGGTGGCATGTTTAGAGTGACACAGGTTTCTTTATGGCTGCTGGGCCCACAGATAAATGCTTATGGATCAGATTGACTGAGTCCTCAACTCTTCTTCACTTCTAATTTTAATGCAAACTGAAGACTGGAACATTCTATCACTATATCACAGCTTGCATGTCACATCTGTTGTTGTATACATTCCACTCTCCCACTATACCCCCTTTTTTTTTCCTGGTGATACATCTGAAGTCATCAGTGACTAAGCTGCTGTTTAGATAAAGAATAAGGAAGGATCAGGTGTGGAAGACAGGTTAGCAATCAGGCTCTGCAGAATCTGCTAAAAGAAACTGTCACTCACAAGGGAAGCTGGTTATGCAGTCCTAGGGTGAGGGTTCCTAGATTTTTTGCCTGCTCACTTGCTCATTGTATATCTCCAGGAAATCTAGGGTCCATTTTTCTAATCACTAAAATATGGATAACTATATTTACCGCTTTCTGTTTTCATTGGACTTCTTTAGGGATGGATGTGATAATGGTCTGGAAGGCTCCAAATTCTCTGCAACGAGGGTAGGATACACTTGCACAACATAATTAAAATAATAGTTCAGACCCCTTTTTAATTTCTCCAAAATCAGATATGAGAAACATTAACAAATGAATGAATTTCCTCCCCTTTGGTAATAAATTATATGCTTTCATTCATAAATGACATCCCAAACACGAGGAGCTCGGACATGTTGAGAAATATACACCTCAATCTTGAATGAAGCCAATTGCAAACTCTTTGCATGAAACAATCATGTTATTTATCTCTGTATCCATCGGGGCTCTACCATGTTGATTTGTATTATATAAGTACTTCATTAATGTTTGTTGAATTGAATTGGAAAATGAAATCATACAATTTCAGAGCTGAAAATACCTAGAGATCATGTAAGTCCAGTTGCCTCATTTTGATGAGAAAACTGATGCTCAGATAAACTGAGTGACTTATTCAAGTGCAATATTAATTATGTGAAGTCTTAGGAATAGTTAAAGATCTGTCACTGGAAATATATAACTCAATCAATTAAAAAAAATTTTTTTTTGTCAAAATAAAAAGTACTCTTCAGCTTAAATAGCCTGAAATATTCTAATCTAGGGCTTCCCAGCTGGTGCTAGCACCCACCTGCCAATGCACGAAATGTTAGGAGACCTGGATTTGATCCTTGGGTCAGGAAGATCCCCTAGAGGAAGGCATGGCAACCCACTCCAGCATTCTTGTCTGGAGAACCCCATGGACAGAGGAGTGTGGTGGGCTACAGTCCATGGGGTTGCAAATAGTCTGACACGACTGAAGTGACTTAGCACACACACATGTTCTAATCTAAACCAAGGAGGCTGAAGCCTAAAGCAATAAGTAAACTTCACCAAATGACCATAGACCATAAGCATGTTAGAAATGCCATTACTAAGTTGGCACATTTTAATACTATGCCTAACCCCACTCCACTGGCATATTTTTTTTGTGTGTAAAGTTAAGGTCTTGAAAACAAAAAGGAGTTGCAAATCATTGAAATTATGTGGGATTTATGGATATGCAATTCAAAAATTAAATTACTTTCATTTATTATTTCAGTTTACTACTTAGCAATATTGTAGATGGTAAGCCAAATTTAAATTCTAGGGTTCAGGAAACAAAGTAGGACAAGACAGTTTATCCTTGGTTAAATAGAAAGTGAGCAAGACTATGAGAAAGATAATTTCCCTTTAGTGGAAGTTACTCATTTGGTATTTGCAGAAACAAGTCTGTCTGACTCTTGCCTGAGTTGTCTGGTTGAATTTGTCCCATAACAATAAAGGCAGTCAAATTATCCTTTTGACCAACTTAATTTTTGTGAACAGTATTAAATTTCTTTTTCTTCACTTAAAACAATCAAGAGATTTAAATTCTTGGTTAGAATATAAACAATTTGGAGTCAGGTATTTTAACGATCTCCTAAAAACTGCAGCGGAGAGACTGGCATAGAATAGAAACTGGACAAAAGTAAAACGTCGATTATTATAAAGCAGGAATCTAGGAATCTCCCATGAACCACTTCACATTTTTCCAGAGCTCCTTTCACAGTAGAAATCTCTGAAGGTTACAGAGAACAGAACTTGAAGAAAAGGGGGACAAGTGACAGCAACAGACTCGATGCTTTCAATACCTGGAGGGCCTGCTGGAGGCTAACATTTGTATATTACCCAAACTTTACTCTGGAAACATAATCAGGTTTTTACAGATAAAGTTCAAATTACTAACATGATATTTCAGCCTCCATTTCTTGCTCTACCTTCCTTAGATGTCCCAGGTTCCAGTACTACCCAGCAAGTATTCCAGAGTGTAGCCACACTATAGTAGTATTCCCCTTTTCTTGGCATTGCCAAGGGAGTCTTAAATTTTAATTTTCTATTCTATTATCTCCATGATTTATTAAATCATGTCTGGACTTCTGGGTTGGAATATTATGCATTCATTTACTATGATTCAATAAGCATCTATTATGTGTGAGACACTAGGAAAATAAATAGGAATAAGCCTTACTTCCTGCCTTCAAAGAATTAAGGAATTCACAATGCAGTGTCTACTTCCTATAAACAGCATATGTTCCTTTCTTAAAGCTTTTGTTCTTCTCTTAGTTGGAGTGTCCTAGTGTCGTTCTTTTATCAATCTAATTGCTTTAACTACCTCGTAGCCTAGGTTATGTTCTATCATATCTATACACTGTTTCCCAGTTTTTGTGGTCCACATTAATTCTCTTTTTTCTTCTTTTTCAGACTGGTACAGCTGGAATAGACACTATTGCCTACTCAATATCCATTCCCCAATTTCTTCCTACCTACAGACTCCTATTTTGTTCAGAGTGGCAGTGTGCTCAGTCCTGAATGATGAGTTATGATATTTCTAAGCCAATTATGACAAATCTGTTCCCTGATTTCCTTGCCTCCCTAGCAACCAAGGGGGGCCTTGGGACCCAGTTCTAGTCAATAAGATCTATGTGGCAATCTGCTTGAGAAGCTGGTTTCTCAGAAAGTTTTTTCTCTTCTGATTGAGGTAAAAAGCAATCCTTCTGCTCACCTCTTCTTCCTTTGAATATGGACATTACACTTCTAGCTGCAGCAGCTGTTTTCTGACCATAAAGCAACAAACATGAAATAAGAAATAAAAAAAAAAGCAAAGAGAAACACAGAGATATTGGCCCTTACTTTATCACATACCAGCAGCTCTTTACCTCTGGACTTGTTATGTGAGAAGCACAAACCCCTATTGGTTTAAGATACTCAGGTCAGAATTTTTGCTACAGAACACATTTCTAGCCAAGAAATAACTTTCATAAGTTGAATTATCCAAACTGTTCTTCCTAACTAGATGGTAATCATCAGTCACATTCTTGGTATGTAATAAATATTCATTGGCTTCATATCTTGATGATATATACTAGACATTCAATAAATGTAATGAAATGCTCACTCTGAAAGCAAAGGGGAAATCTGTACTGAGAAAGGAGGATTAAACCAGGTCAAAACAGAAAAAACTGAGTCTAAAATAAGAAGTTCTATGTCGAGAATTTGTTACAACCTAGTTCAGTTAGTAATAAAATAAAAACAAACTTGTAAAAGTTTTCTAAAAATAGTAGAAATATATTTTAAGTAAGAAAGAAGACATTAGACTAAGTCCCAAAGGCATGGGTATTTTAAAGAAGAGATGATACAAATAAGATTTCTATTAAATACAGAGAAGACAATGCAATGCAGTTCTGATTCTGTTAAAACTAAGCGAGGAGCCGGCACTCGTTAAATAGCACGACATTTTCTCTGTCCCTCAGGTAGCACGGTTGCAACTCATGCAAATGCTCCAGACTCCTTAGCATGCTAACTGGTTTCCAAAATCTTTCACCTGATGTTTGAACCCATGAATGAGGAAACTTTTAGAGCATTTGCTTTGGGAGAAAAGGCTACATAAGTTAGGACAGAAACTATTTTCAAGTATTCCAAGTATTCCAAATAATGGGGAACTGTTGAGAGAAATAAGTAGCTTTGGGTCGTTTTAGGTTAGTGACCTTAAATATAAGGTGTGATTTAATCAGAAGCCAGAGTAATCATGGCAGGAGGTGGGGAAAAAGACTCAGAGCTGCCTGGAGTTTGGGAGGACTTTGGTGGCAGTTTTCAGTTCAAGCTAAAACTGAGCTAAAACTGCAGGATTCTGTCAGAAGCTCCACAAACAAAGGACTGCATTATGTAACACATCTTGTATTCCTTTGTGAACTAGTCCACAACAAAGTTTCATTAGTTCCCAACCCGCAAGACATTTTACCACTTCCAGGCTGCAACTTTTTGTCCAAAAGGGAAACTTTCTACCTCAAATTAAAAGTTTAAATTGTAAGAAAACTGACATTTTCCCATGAACTTATTCAAGTCAAGCTGAACTTCATACAGACCAGGAAAATACTTCTTAAGCAAGGTATTGTTTTGCTTAGTTGCTCAGTCGTGTCCAACTCTCTGGGACCCCATGGACTGTAGCCTGCCAGGCTCCTGTCCATGGAGATTCTCCAGGCAAGAATATTGGAGTGGGTTGCCATGCCCTCCTCCAGGGGATCTTCCCAATATGGGGATCGAACCCAGGTCTCTCACATTGCAGATGGATTCTTTACCGTCTGAGCCACCAGGGAAGCCCTGGTAGACCAATGTAATTTCATTTGAAGAATTTCCAAATAACTCAAGCAACAGTTAGAAACAGTTATCAAATTCTCTCATTTTCTGATAATGTTATTCTGTTAAGCACACCAATTCTCTGAGGGTCACTGTTCAGTATAGCAATTTATTGGCAAAATGGGAAGACAGCATGTTGCATGCGTGCTACATAGCAATACATTCCCTAAATAGTATATTTTCTTCAAAATAAAATTCATTTTTGTGCCAGTCATGAGGATATTTTAAGATTAAATACAGTCCTACATTATCAAATTTAATTTTTGTATATAAAAATCCGTTGCTTAGCAGTTTAATTACTTTATCAATTACTAATGTAGTAGTATATAAAGGAGATCAAAGCAAGCAAAGGAGAAGAGAGTGACAGTGGATGAGATGGTTAGACAGCATCGTTGACTCAATGGACATGAATTTGAGCAAACTCCAGGAAATAGTAGAGGACAGAGGAGCCTGGCATGGTCCATGGGGTGGCAAAGAGTCAGACATGACTTAGAGACTGAAAAATGTAGTATTATATAATATTATTTTGATCAACTGTAAAAATTTATCTATTGGATAGACTTTTCCCTCTTGACATTTCAAATGTTTGCTTAGTGCCTGTTAGTTAGACCCCTCTGAAAGTGACTAAGTTTTACTGGGGAATGCTTCATGAGAACTGGGATTCAGGGCAACTTACTGGTAAGGTATATGTATCTAGATTTTCATTCTTCTGGGCTTTGTTCATTCAAAATGCATCACTCTGGAACCAAGAATTATGTCCTATAAGTTGAGTAATCATATCTCTCCATTTACTTAGGATAGCTTCAGTGGAACGGTGACCACGTTCACTCTCAAAAGTGCCCTCATTTGGATGATAAATTATGGGGTTATCCTACACATAAGCTTTAAAAAAATTACTTACAACATCATTTATAGTCATAATGATTATCTTTAGGGCAAATTAAAATAGTCACTATTGGTCCACTTCTGTAAAGTGAAAGAGATAAACTATTAAAAGAAAACTTGATTATTTTAATCCTAATGCTTCAACCAGAGAGATTTTATGATATGCAAGTTTAAGATAAGAATAATTTTGGAAAGTTATATTTTTATGGATTATTTACCATAACTAATTTTAGGCAGTACTGGGGTGGCTTAGCCCTTCATGCAAGAAGGTATATCTGCCACTAAAATTTGCTCTAATGAAAAAAGCACAAGATCTGAAAACAGTTCTTTAACTCTAGGATTTGAATCCTAATTTAACTATTTGCTCAGTTGTCAAATTCAAATGATCTCTGTGAGCATCATCGTTATTAATCCCTTCTAAGCCACCTTTAAGGGCATTTAAAAAATCGGAAGTGAAACAGCTATATAGTCTATAAAAACCTGAAATGATTTCAAAGTAGTTGTTATTCTTTTTATAGTAAAGACAGTTTTTGGATGGAGTTCAGAAAAATTGTCCACAACAACGAAGACTGAGTCACATGTGTGGGAACAGGAGTCTGTCTCTAGAATTATGGCTTCCTCACATTTCTGGGTAATACCTGTGTGTGAACTTTGATGGCCTGCAGAGATCTAAGGGGGAAAGATGACGGACCCTGTGCACAGAGGCCAGAGAATGAAAGTCTGAAATTTCAAGTGTACAACTCTGATCGAAAGTTCTGTTAGTGGTTTCATGAGTTTCTGATACATATAAGTGAAAGTGAAAGTTGCTTAGTAGTGTCCAACTCTTTGCTACCCCATGGACTATACAGTTCTTCAGGCCTGAATACTGGAGTGGATAGCCTTTCCCTTTTCCAGGGGATCTTCCCAACCCAGGGACTGAATCCAGGTCTCCTGCATTGCAGGCGGATTCTTTATCAGCTGAGCCACAAGAGAAGTCACCTGATAAGATAATCTTCAAAATGGGCGCTAGGGGAGCTAGAGAAGGAATTAGTTTGTGGAGCAGAGCAATTTTCTCTTTGCTCATCACATTTTAAAGAGATTTCTGGATCCCTACTGTTATGTTCCTCTTTCTTCTTGTGGTTGAATCCCCTCTTTCTTCTCTAAAATATTAAATTCTTCGGCCCAGAAAAAATTCTAAGTGTTCAAACTTAATTCTCTTGATCTATCTCACATTAAAATTATATGGAAAGTTTTTTTTTTTTTAGTTTTTCCTCTATATTTATGTAATTAAATGATTTTATTTTGAAAAGGTCTCGATGATGCTGTGAAAGTGCTGCACTCAATATGCCAGCAAATTTGCAAAACTCAGCAGTGGCCACAGGATTGGAAAAGGTCAGTTTTCATTCCAATCCCAAAGAAAAGCAATGCCAAAGAATGCTCAAACTACTGCACAATTGTACTCATCTCACATGCTAGTAAAGTAATGCTCAAAATTCTCCAAGACAGGCTTCAGCAATATGTGAACCGTGAACTTCCAGATGTTCAAGCTGGTTTTAGAAAAGGCAGAGGAACCAGAGATCAAATTGCCAACATCCGCTGGATCATGGAAAAAGCAAGAGAGTTCCAGAAAAACATCCATTTCTGCTTTATTGACTATGCCAAAGCCTTTGACTGTGTGGACCACAATAAACTGTGGAAAATTCTGAAAGAGATGGGAATACCAGACCACCTAACCTGCCTCTTGAGAAACCTGTAGGCAGGTCAGGAAGCAACAGTTAGAACTGGACATGGAACAACAGACTGGTTCGAAATAGGAAAAGGAGTATGTCAAGGCTGTATATTGTCACCCTGCTTATTTAACTTATATGCAGAGTACATCATGAGAAATGCTGGGCTGGAAGAAGCACAAGCTGGAATCAAGATTGCCGGAAGAAATATCAATAACCTCAGATATGCAGATGACACCACCCTTATAGCAGAAAGTGAAGAGGAACTAAAAAGCCTCTTGATGAAAGTGAAAGAGGAGAGTGAAAAAGTTGGCTTAAAGCTCAACATTCAGAAAACGAAGATCATGGCATCTGGTCCCATCCATCACTTCATGGGAAATAGATGGGGAAACAATGGAAACAGTGTCAGACTTTATTTTTTGGGCTCCAAAATCACTGCAGATGGTGATTGCAGCCATGAAACTGAAAGACGCTTACTCCTTGGAAGAAAGTTATGACCAACCTAGATAGCATATTCAAAAGCAGAGACATTACTTTGCCAACAAAGATCCATCTAGTAAAGGCTATGGTTTTTCCTGTGGTCATGTATGGATGTGAGAGTTGGACTGTGAAGAAAGCTGAGCACCGAAGAATTGATGCTTTTGAACTGTGGTGTTGGAGAAGACTCTCGAGAGTCCCTTGGACTGCAAGGAGATCCAACCAGGGATCAGCCCTGGGATTTCTTTGAAAGGAATGATGCTAAAGCTGAAACTCCAGTACTTTGGCCACCTCATTGGAAGAGTTGACTCATTGGAAAAGACTCTGATGCTGGGAGGGATTGGGGACAGGAGGAGAAGGGGACAACAGAGGATGAGATGGCTGGATGGCATCACTGGCTCGATGGACGCGAGTCTGAGTGAACTCTGGGAATTGGTGATGGACAGGGAGGCCTGGTGTGCTGCGATTCATGGGGTTGCAAAGTGTTGGACACGACTGAGCTACTGAACTGAACTGATCTGAACCTTTCCCCCAATTAAAAACTAACCATTTATTTCTTTTAGTAATTATAGGAAAGTTCTTATAAATTCTTCTTTATTTAAATAATTAGATAGATAAATACACCTAATGAGAGTTAATCTTTTAATGTATGGCATTTTTCCCCGTTTAAATGGACTACTGTGAAATTTAGGGCTCTAGTACCTAATTGGAGGCCCAAGAACCTTCACTTTTATATAAAGTTCTATCAAGCAACTCTCTAATAATTCTGTTTTAAATAGGTACTATTTGCAAAGGTTACTGGTAGGATAAATAGAGGTGTGAATAGTGAGAGCTTGCAGATAGAAGAGGAATGTCAAGGCTGTACTTGATACCCCTGAGCTGACAAAGAGCTCTGGAAATGTTCCCATCCCTTAGAGAAAAAAATCTCTCTTACACATTCCATCTATTAGAAGTTCATTTGTGTTTAACAAATTCCTCTTTTAAAATGCAAATCTTCCTTGTGAACCGGTAAACCTCATTCACACCTTACTGTTAGTTACTTTTATGTCCTAGAATCTGATCAACACTTAACTGATATTGGCAATCTGGGAATGAACAAATAGCTCAGGGTGGGAAAAGGGAAATTTGGGTAGAGTGGGGCTGGAGGTGGTAGGGTAAGGCTTTCATTTGTGGGCAATAGTGAAGTGAAAGTCACTCAGTTATGTCCGACTCTTTGAGACCCCTTGGATTATAGAGCCCATGGAATTCTCCAGGTCAGAATACTGGAGCAGGTAGCGTTTCCCTTCTCCAGGGGATCTTAACAACCCAGGGGTAGAACCGAGGTCTCCCACATTGCAGGCTGGTTCTTTACCAGCTGAGCCACAAGGAAGCCCACGAACATTGGAGTGGGTAGCCTTTCCCTTCTCCAGGGGATCTTTCCAACCCAGGAATCAGACTGGGGTCTCCTGTATGGCAGACAGATTTCTTACCTGCTGGGCTACCAGGGAAGTCCTTGTAGGCAAGAGGGCATACTGATATTTTGCAGTTTTATCCAGGGGAGTGGCAGTAGCCTGACGTACTACAAAACAAGTGCTTTTCTTGATCGCCAGCGCCTGACTGAGATCAGAACAAGTCTGGAAGCCTGAAAATTTTCAGGTTTGAAATATTTGGCCATAGCAAGTTAACTGAATTTACTCTTTCTTGAAAACCTTTCTAGCTAATTCTCACTATTTCCTCAACAGCAACCTGGGATTCTAAGACCCATGGTTCAGCCTCCCAGATTCAAAGTGCAACTGAATTCCACCCCACCCCCACAAAAAGAATTTGAATGCAGCCCAGCCCTTTTTCATTGTCTTCCTGGTCATTCACAGTTTTGGAGATTATGGTTAGTATGTAATCCTAGAAAATACTGAAAGCAGTTTCAGAGGAATATAAGATGATATTTATATATCTGTTTTAGTAAGTGCCATTCAATCTGATATCAAAAGGTTGCAAAATTTGAATTAGACTTCAGTTGAATTAAACTGCAAGTCCTAGTTAGAAATTCAAGGAAAAATATTTTATGACATCTTAAACCATTATTAATCACCTCTCCTTTTATATGAAAAATAAATAGGCTAAAAATCTTCATTGTTAAGAAAGGGGGTCATCTTTCCCGCCAAAATGGCTAATTTTAGTTTTTATGTGGTTGGATACATTTGTAAACTATTACATGAAAACATATGGTTGGAACATGCTTATTCCTTCATGAGTATTCTTTAGAGGCTGCAAAATTTTCCTTAGTTGTTCCATGTGCTAGTTTGTTGTGCTGATGGCTTCTTGTTCTAAATAATTTTCTTCCTTTTCCATACTTCATGAAATAAATTCTAATAAGGAAAAAAAAAGAATCCCTTTAAGGAAAATCTCTTTCTTGTAGATGTACGCTGGGAACTGACATAGGTCACAGAGGGACAGCAAACATTACGTCACACATTCTTCAAGTAATTGATCTCTTTGAGGTTTATTCACCTGGATGTATTTTGACGGGTAGTGAAGCAATAGTGGGAAAGGGATCACTGGTGTAGCTAATTTTCAGTTACCTGTAAAGTGCTAAACACGTTTTGTTGTTTTTTTTTTTTAATTTCTTACTATCTACCCACTTTTTTGATCCATAAGATCAGTGAACTACCATTTTAAGCTATGTCACCAATAACTAACAGTGAAAAGTCCCAAAGGTATTAAAATTTCACAAAGCCTGATCTTGGACTTTGAGTATATGATTCTCAGTTGATATTTGAGTATAATAGTCAACTGTTAAATTGGCATGGTTGAAGTGAAGGTCTTTCAAATAGAAAGGTCTTGAAGAAAAACTGAGATTCCCTCCAACTATTTAATCTGATTTTTTCTTACTTTATATTTTGTCCTTACCTTTCCTCATAATACTCCTCCTTTTTCCCCTACATGTATTTACTTCCATATCTTCTCAGTTCTGCTTGATAGAGGGGCTTTACTGTTTTGGCATATGAAAGATTCTCTATAAATGCTTGTTGAATGCACAAGTCCACTTGAACAAATATTTTGAAAGAAAAAATAGTAAAACTTTAAAATAAGCAAATTAACATATCTACAACCTTGAGGGAAAAAATCCATGAAAGAAACAAAATGATTAATAATTTTAAGTATATTAGGAGGGATGAAGCCAGAAAGTTAAAAACTGGAAACCATGGAATTAGAAAAAAAAAAAGAAATACAGTTTGATACAATTGAAAGCACATGCAGAAGGAAGCTAATATATTGATTATTAACAGAATTTAATGGAAAGACTGAAATTAGAATGTTAGTATTATTGTATCAAAGCAGAAAGTTATTTCTTTCTTCTCCAACTCTAAAGATAAAATTCTCTAATGTCACCAAGAACAGAATAGAGCATAACATTTGGGATATAAGAGTTGCAGTATATAAAAAAGCTAGTTGTTCAAGGTAAGCCACATTGGGCTGTGTGGTTCTGGCTTCCAAGATGACCCTCAATGATCCCTGCTGGCTGGTATTCATACCCTTGTATAGTCCAACTTACAACCCCTACCAGGGTTGACTTGTGTGACCAAAACAATGTGGCAAACGTGATTTGTATGACTCTCAATTTGAGGTTAGGAAATCCATTGCTCCTTCTCTTTCTGCTTTTTGATCACTCACTGTGAAGTCAGGCTCCATGTTGTGAAGACACTTAAGCAAATTAACAAATTGGAGGAAACTGGCAAGAAACTGAGACAGAGTCAACACTGCCTTCTGCGCCATGTGAGTCAGCCACCTTGGAAGTGGATCTTCTAGCCCCAGTCAAGCCTTCAGATGGCTGCAGCCTCTGCCAACATCTTGAAATCAGAATCACAAAAATGAAAGATCTGAAACCAGAATCACCCTGCTAACCTGCTCCTGAATTCCTGATCATGAGAGATTCCTGAGAGATAACACATGCTCTGAATTAAGTTACTATGGTCTTGAGGTCTTTTTTTTTTTTTTTTAGCAATAGATAACTACAGTAATCTATGTGCGCACCAGGAGACTCGACAGAGACTGAGCCAGACCTACCTTTGAGTGTTTGAGTGTTTGAGATATGGGTCAGCAGTGGCCTGCCACAGGGGCAGCGGCTCTGGGTGCAGTAGACCTGGGTATGGCATAAGCCCTCCTTTTGGAGGTTGCCATTAACCCACTATAGAGCCACCAGAACTTACACAGGACTGGGGAAACAGACTCTTGGAGGGCACAAGCAGAACCTTGTGTGCACCAGGACCCAGGAGAAAGGAGCAGTGGCCCCACAAGAGACTGACCCAGACTTGCCTGTGAGTATCCAGGAGTCTCTGGCAGAGGCGTGGGTTGGTGGTCACCTGCTGCAGGGTTGGGGGCACTGAGTGTGGCAGTGCGTGCATGGGACCTTTTGAAGGAGATTGCCATTATCTTCATTACCTCCTCCATACTTTGGTCTCAGGTCAACAACAGGGAGGGAACACAGCCCCGCCCATCAACAAAAAATTAGATTAAAGAATTACTGAGCATGGCCTGCCCATCAGAACAAGACCCAATTTCCTCCTGTCAATCAGTCTCTCCCATCAGGAAGCCTCTTATCTTTATCCATCAGAGAGCAGACAGAATGAAAACCACAATCAGAGAAAACTAATCAAACTGGTCACATGAACCACAGCCTTGTCTAATTCAATGAAACCATAAGCCATGCCCTGTAGGGCCACCTAAGATGGACGGGTCATGGTGGAGAGTTCTGACCAAATGTAGTCCACTGGAGAAGGGAATGGCAAACCACTTCAGTATTCTTGCCTTGAAAATCCCATGAACAGTATAAAAAGGCAAATAGATAGGACACTGAAGGCAAAAAGATAGGGCACTGAAAGATGAACTCCTCAGGTCGGTAGGTGCCCAATATGCTACTGGAGATCAGTGTAGAAATAACTCCAGAAAGAAGAAAGAGATGGAGCCAAAGCAAAAACAACACCCAGCTGTGGATGTGACTGGTGATGGAAGTAAAGTCTGATGCTGTAAAGAACAATATTGCATAGGAACCTGGAATGTTAGGTTCATGAATCACAGTAAATTGGAAGTGGTCAAACAGGAGATGGTAAGAGTGAACACCAACATTTTAGGAATCAGTGAACTAAAACAGACTGGAATGGGTGAATTTAACTCAGATGACCATTATATCTACTACTGTGGGCAAGAATCCCTTAGAAGAAATGGAGTTTCCCTCATAGTCAACAAAAGAGTTCAAAATGCAGCACTTGGAAGCGATCACAAAAATGACAAAATGATCTCTGTTCATTTCCAAGGCAAATCATACAGTATCCCAGTAATCCAAGTCTATGCCCCAACCAGTAATGCTGAAGAAGCTGAAGTTGAACAGTTTTCTGAGGACCTACATGATCTTATAGAACTAACATCCCAAAAAGATGTCCTTTTCATTATAGGGGCCTGGAATGCAAAAGTAGGAAGTCAAGAGATTCCTGGTAACCAGTGAAGTTGCTCAGTTATGTCTGACTCTTTGTGACCCCATGGACTGTAGCCTCCCAGGCTCCTACATCCATGGAATTTTCCAGGCAAGAGTACTGGAGTGGGTTGCCATTTCCTTCTCTAGGGGATCTTCCCAACCTAAGGATCAAACTCAGGTCTCCCATGTTGTAGGCAGACACTTCACTGTCTGAGCCACCAGGGAAGCCCGATTTGGTCCATATGCCTGTTTTAATAGCTTACAGTGGATATCTGGACCTGAGTGAGTGAGAAACCTATCTTTAGGATCACTCTTCCCTCTTCACTTTCGGAATCAATCTCAGTGAGTCTGTGAAGGGCTCCTCTCAGTCTATCTAGGAATTTACCAGGAGCTTCCTTCTCCTGCTGTTCCATGTTTGCCAATTTGGCATAGTTTAAAGTCTAAGTGTGCACTTGCCTGAGTCCTTCAAGAATACATCTGACAAAATTACTCTGATCCCATCTTCCTTTAGCCATGTTATACCTGGAGGCAAATTTGGCCTTGGAGTACAGAATGAAGCAGGGCGAAGGCTAACAGAGTTTTGCCAAGAAAACACACTGGCCATAGCAAACACCCTCTTCCAACAACACAAGAGAAGACTCTACACATGGACATCACCAGATGGTCAATACCAAAATCAGACTGATTATATTATTTGCAGCAAAAGATGGAGCAGCTCTATACGGACAGAAAAAACAAGACCAGGAGCTGACTGTGGCTCAGCTCATGAACTCCTTATTGCCAAATTCAGACTTAAATTGAAGAAAGTAGGGAAAACCACTAGATCATTCAGGTATTGGAGAAGGCGATGGCACCCCATTCCAGTACTCTTGCCTGGAAAATCCCATGGATGGAGGAGCCTGGTAGGCTGTAGTCCATGGGGTCGTGAAGAATCGGACACAACTGAGTGACTTCACTTTCACTTTTCACTTTCATGCATTGGAGAAGGAAATGACAACCCACTCCAGTGTTCTTGCCTGGAGAATCCCAGGGATGGCAGAGCCTGGCAGGCTGCTGTCTATGGGGTTGCACAGAGTCGGACATGACTGAAGCGACTTAGCATCAGCAGCAGCAGCATTCAGGTATGGGCTAAATCAAATCCCTTACAATTATACAGTGGAAGTGACATAGATTCAAGGGATCAGATCTGATAGACTGTCTGAAGAACTATGGACGGAGGTTCATGACATAGTACAGGAGGCAGTGATCAAGATCATCCCCAAGAAAAAGAAATGCAAAAAGGTAAAATGGTTGTCTAAGGAGGCCTTACAAATAGCTGAGAAAAGAAGAGAAGCTAAAGGTAAAGGCGAAAAGGAACAATATACCCACTTGAATGCAGAGTTCCAAAGAATAGCAAGGAGAGATAAGAAAGCCTTCCTTAGTGATCAATGCAAAGAAATAGAGGAAAACAATAGAATGGAAAAGACTAGAGATCTCTTCAAGAAAATTAGAGATACTAAGGGAACTTTTCATGCAAAGATGGGCACAATAAAGGACAGAAGTTGTACGGATGTTAACAGAAGCAGAAGATATTAAGAAGAGGTGGCAAGAATACACAGAAGAACTATAAAAAAAAGATCTTCGTGACCCAGAGAACCATGATGATGTGATCACTCATTTAGAGCCAGACATCCTGGAATGTGAAGTCAAATGGGCCTTAGAAAGTATTACTATGAACAAAGCTAGTGGAGGTGATAGAATTCCAGCTGAGCTATTTCAAATCCTGAAAGATGATGCTATGAAAGTGCTGTACTCAATATGCCAGCAAATTTGGAAAACTCAGCAGTGGCTGCTGGACTGGAAAAGGTCAGTTTTCATTCCAATCCCAAAAGAAAGGCAATGCCAAAGAATGCTCAAACTACTGCACAATTGCACTCATCTCACACACTAGTGGAAAAGGCACTGGCACCGCACCCCAGCTCTTGCCTGGAAAATCCCATGGATGGAGGAGCCTGGTAGGCTGCAGTTCAGGGGGTCGCTAAGAATCGGACACGACTGAGCGACTTCACTTTCACTTTTCACTTTCCTGCATTGGAGAAGGAAATGGCAACCCATTCCAACGTTCTTGCCTGGAGAATCCCAGGCATGGGGGAGCCTGGTGGGCTGCCATCTATGGGGTCGCACAGAGTCAGACACGACTGAAGCGACTTAGCAGCAGCAGCAGCACACGCTAGTAAAGTGATGCTCAAAATTCTCCAAGCCAGGTTTCAACAGTACGTGAACCATGAACTTCCAGACATTCAAGCTGGATTTAAAAAAGGCAGAGGTACCAGAGATCAAATTGCCAACATCTGTTGAATCATCAAAGAAGCAAGAGAGTTCCAGAAAAAAACTGACTTCTGCTTTATTGACTATGACAAAGCCTTTGACTGTGTGGATCACAACAAACTGTGGAAAATCTGAAAGAGATGGGAATACCACATCACCTGACCTGCCTCCTGAGAAGTCTGTATGCAGGTCAAGAAGCAACATTTAGAACTGGACATGGAACAACAGACTGGTTCCAAATCGGGAAAGGAGTATGTCAAGGCTGGATATTGTCACCCTGCTTGTTTAACTTATATGCAGAATATATCATGTCAGGCTGGATGCAGCACAATCTGGAATCAAGATTGCCGGGAGAAATATTAATAACCTCAGATATGCAGATGACACTACCCTTATGGCAGAAAGCGAAGAAGAACTAAAGAGCTTCTTGATGAAAGTGAAAGAGGAAAGTGAAAAAGTTGGCTTAAAACTCAACATTCAGAAAACTAAGATCATGGCACCCAGCCCCATCCCTTCATGGCAAATAGGTGGGGAAACAATGAAAACAGTGAGAGACTTTATTTCTGGGGGCTCCAAAATCACTGCAGATGGTGACTGCAGCCATGAAATTAAAAGACACTTGCTCCTTGGAAGAAAAGCTATGACCAACCTAGACAGCCTATTAAAAAGCAGAGACATTATTTTGCCAACAAATGGACGTCTAGTCAAAACTATGGTTTTTCCAGTAGTCATGTATGGATGTGAGAGTTGGACTATAAGGAAAGCTCATCACAGAAGAATTAATGTTTTTGAACTGTGGTGTTAGAGAAGACTCTCGAGAGTCCCTTGGACTGCAAGGAGATCAAACCAGTCAATCCTAAAGGATATCAGTCCTGAATACTCATTGGAAGGACTAATGCTAAGGCTGAAGCTCCAATACTTTGGCCACCTGATGAGAAGAACTGACTCCTTTGAAAAGACCCTGATGCTGGGAAAGATCGAAGGCAAGAGGAGAAGGGGACAACAGAGGATGAGATAGTTTTGAATGGCATAACTGTTGAGATGGACAAGGAATCCTGGCGTGCTGCAGTTCATGAGGTCCCAAAGAGCTGGACACGACTGAGTGACTTAACTGAACTGAAATAAGGTAATTATTGTGGCTTTTTTTTTTTTTGTACCTCTGGTATATGGAATTAGATGAATCATAATCCTTGGTTACATGATACATACTCCTTACTGGATCTCATCTAGCCTACTTTATTCACGTATTTTTTTTTTCAAAATTAATAAACACTAGTGCCTGGAGAATCCCAGGGGCAGGGGAGCCTGGTGGGCTACAGTCCATGGGGTCATACAGAGTTGGACACGACTGAAGCAACTTAGCAACAGCAGCAGCAGCAAACTATGTCCCTGAAAGAAGAGTTAGGAGCTTTATAATAACCTAGGCCTATCACTCTAGCTGTGCTCATTTACACTCTTGCCTCTTCCACCCAAGATAGCCATTATTCTGATTCTTAAGTCTATCATTTCTTTGTTTCCCTTTTCATGTAGTTTCATCTCATCTATCGGTATTCTTAAATGTATGTTTGTGTGTGTATATGAGTATACATATATACATATACATATACATGGGCTTCCCTGGTGCCTCAGTGATAAAGAATCTGCTTGCAATGCAGGAGAGGCAGGATGTGCAGGTTCCATACCTGGGTCAGGAAGATCCCCTGGAGGAGGAAATGGCAATCTACTCCAGTATTCTTGCCAGGAGAATCCCATGGACAAAGGAGCCTGGCAGACTACAGTCCTTGGGACCACAAAGAGTTTGAGAGAACTGAAGCACCTGAGCAAACAGGCATGCATTCGTATATGTACAGTTATTATGTATGCAGTGTGCATATAGTTCGATTGCTTTTAACTTTATGTGTGTGAGTGCTCAATTATGTGGGACTCTTCGCAACCCCATGGACTGTAGCCTGCCAAGCTCCTATGTCCATAGAATTTTACAGGTAAGAATACTGGGGAGGGTTTTCATTTCCTACTCCAGGAGATATTCCCCACTCAGGGACTGAACCTACATCTCCTGTGTTGCCTGCATTGGCAGGTGGATTCTTTACCCCTGAGCCACCTGGTAAGCCCACTTTTAGCTTTATAAAATGCTATTATGCACTATATAATGTTTTGAGATTTAATTATTTTCTCTTAATATTACAATGTTAACATTTATCCATGTTGCACATCGCTGCAGGGCTTCCCAGGTGATGCTAGTGGTAAAGAACCCACCTGCCAGTGCTGGAGACATAGAGACGCTGGTTTGATCCCTGGGTGGGGAAGATCCTCTGGAGAAGGGCATGGCAACCCACTCCAGTTTTCTTGCCTGGAGAATCCCATGGACAGAGGAGCCTGGCGGGCTACAGTCCATAGGGTCACAAAGAGTTGGAGACAAATGAAGCGACTTACCTCGCAGGCAGGCTCTCATATCACTGCGGTTCATTCATTCTGTGTCTAACTATCCATCTATCGATGTTGCTAACGTTGCTATCGATGTGGTAAGAAAGCCAGGAAAAGGGGACTAATAAGCCCTTATATTTTGGCATTGTGAGTAGGCAGGATAAAGTATATTTAGGATATAATTTAGATGAATTCACTAGCTCTAGAAATGAAAAAATAATCAGAAAATTAATATGGAAATTAAAAAATCTTTCTCTATGGATAATGGATATTCAATAGCATATTTTTAAAACCCCATACACATCATAAATATATGGGCCCCATAGTTATTTGTTGAAGGGATTATTACAAGTATCAAAGGCATATGAAAATATAGTAAAAGTTCCCTGTATAAAACTAAAATGTTAATATTCTAAAGGACTCATTGAAGGAGACTATATTGGTGAGTAAATACAAAAATCACTTACTCTTATCTTTAAAAATTCACATAATACATTTTTATGTAAATAATAAGTATGTACAGAAATTTTCTTTACTACCGACTGTTCTCAAACACATATACATTATCAAAGAATTCCTGTATATGATTAATTAATAGCTCCCTTAGACCTTATAACTACAATCCAAAGCATTACTGACAAATCTAATTAAATATCTAACCAAATGATGAGGATCTCGCAAACTCACCTCTCACCCTTTTCCCAATCACTCAAAGACTATGTTCCTTTGTCTTGATAGCACTATCTGGAAGCTGGACTCGTTTGTTAATTCCAGAAATGTTTCAACTATATTTGTTTCAGTCAGCTGTTTCCTGTTATCTTTTAGGCTAGCATCAGTTTACAATGGATAGTGTTTTTTGAAATTCAATGTTATTTTATTTTAATATTATTATTAGTTCCCCCACATTCACTCTCTTCCCCACCCCCACCCAGCGCCTCAAGCGGGGGTTGTTGAGTCATAGCTATTTAATGACTCCTTTTCACTTTTCACTTTCATGCATTGGAGAAGGAAATGGTAACCCATTCCAGTGTTCTTGCCTGGAGAATCCCAGGGACGAGGAGCTTTGTGGGCTGCTGTCTATGGGGTCACACAGAGTCGGACACGACTGAGGCGACTTAGCAGCAGCAGCAGCAGCAAGCTAAACAATTTCTGAAAGAGATGGGAGTACCAGACCACCTGACCTGTCTCTTGAGAAACCTATATGCAGGTCAGGAAGTAACAGTTAGAACTGGACATGGAACAACAGATTGGTTCCAAATAGGAAAAGGAGTACGTCAAGGCTGGATATTGTCACCCTGCTTATTTAACTTATATGCAGAGTACATCGTGAGAAATGCTGGGCTGGATGAAGCACAAGCTGGAATCAAGATGGCAGGAAGAAATATCAATAACCTCAGATATGCAGATGACACCACCCTTATGGCAGAAAGTGAAGAGGAACTAAAAAGCCTCTTGATGAAAGTGAAAGAGGAAAGTGAAAAAGTTGGCTTAAAGCTCAACATTTAGAAAACGAAGATCATGGCATCTGGTCCCTTCACTTCATGGGAAATAGATGGGGAAACAATGGAAACAGTGTCAGACTTTATTGTTTGGGCTCCAAAATCACTGCCGATGGTGATTGTAGCCATGAAATTAAAAGACGCTTACTCCTTGGAAAGAAAGTGATGACCAACCTAGATAGCATATTCAAAAGCAGAGACATTGCCAACAAAGTCCATCTAGTCAAGGCTATGGTTTTTCCTGTGGTCATGTATGGATGTGAGAGTTAGACTGTGAAGAAGGCTGAACACTGAAGAATTGATGCTTTTGAACTGTGGTGTTAGAGAAGACTCTTGAGAGTCCCTTGGACTGCAAGGAGATCCAACCAGTCCATCCTAAAGGAGATCAGTCCTGGGTATTCACTGGAAGGTCTGATGCTGAAGCTGAAACTCCAATACTTTGGCCACCTCATGCAAAGAGTTGACTCATTGGAAAAGACTCTGATGCTGGGAGGGATTGGGGCCAAGAGGAAAAGGGGACAACAGAGGATGAGATGGCCGGATGGCATCACCAACTCGATGGACGTGAGTCTGAGTGAACTCCGGGAGTTGGTGATGGACAGGGAGGCCTGGCATGCTGTGATTCATGGGGTCGCAATGAGTTGGACACGACTGAGTGACTGAACTGAACTGAAGCTAAACAGTTATGGAGTAGCCAAGTTAATTTTATCCATTCAATTAGGATTTATATAGCCACCTGGCTTTACAAAATAGACACAGCCACTTTATCTGACTTGATAAAATCACAAAGAATGTGTAAGAAGACTGTAGAGCAGGAGATAGTTCATGCTCGGTTCCTCACTGAACAAACTACTTAGATGGAGGACTGGAGGAAAAAAGATTGATGGAACAAAACCTTCAACTATGGTATCAAGTCCAGAACACGGTCAGAAAAGAATGCAGAAGATTAGCAGGATTATTGAAGGTGATCAGAAAAACTGACAGAAAAGAGTCACTTTTTTATCCTTAGTCATTTTCCTAAGGCCTTTTATATAAAAAAAATTAGGCATAAATATTTTAGGAACAAATTTTTCTCAAATTTCTCAGTTTTCAAAAAATCTCTACACAAAAAAAGTCTATATGAAAAGCAGCTAAGAAGGAAGACAACAGGAGTCTATAGACCAAAAAGGAGGTTACCCAAGCCACCCCTTGCCATGGTACCCTCTCATAGGATTATAGTGAATGGGAGAAACTAGGAAAACATTGATGTGGAGATGAAAATAAAACATGGAAAGTCTAGTTTAAAGAGAGCAAAAAGCCTATCTTTTCTCTCTCGTACTAGAGTTTGTATTTGGAAAAGGGTCTACTTTCTCCTAATGAAAACTCCTTCCTAATGAAAACTCCACTAGGAACATTTGCAATAGTTAAGGCATGAGGCAATGGCAGTGGAAAAGAGATCAGTTTTAAGATCTTCTCTGGAGGTTGAATTGATAGAATGTGCTCAAGCTATATTGAACAATAAGCCCAAAATAGAATAATCTCTTTCTTCCCTTCTATTGTATATTGGAGAGTTAGTTGACTTTTATAGTGCAAATATAAAGAAAACAAAAGTTTCATTCAATCTTCTGTAATCATGCCAATCTAATTTGCTGTTAAATTTCCATTCAAATGTTCTATTTTGTTTAGTTACAAGGGATATGATTCTCTTAAACATTCCCAGACAGTTTGTATGGAAGTCAGTTGCTAAGGGTATTCCTAAGGGAAACTGCAAAACGTTGGAAGATAAATAACCTCAGTACAATATGCAGATTAAGTAGAGGGGAAGGCTTAAGAGTTACCTTTAGTAAGCAAAAGAAAAGTCTTAGAATTCTGGGCTATAGCTGCTAATCACTTACTAGAAGAAACTTTGTCAAGGTAGTTATACACTTCTTAAAAAGGGAGGACTTTTACGTTTTTCCTCTTGGGAATAAAGGTAAGCGTTATCACAGAGGAAGCCAAAGAGGAATGCTCATCACTCCCCGCCTTACAACGTTCCTTTTCTTCTTCCCTCTACCTCTAAAGCTCTTCCTTTAGTAACTGAGAATAGGAACTAAGAATAGGAAGCTTAGATGACAATTAGAGGTCTCTAAAGTGAGGTTAAACTTCTAGGAAAAGCTTTTGGCAATTTACTAAGGTTGAGTGGAAAAAGCCAAGTGATATGCTAAGAAAAGCATTGGTTTTGGGTCAGACAGCTGTGAATTTGAAACCAACTCTACTACTTATGACCAGTATGAACTTGAGCAAGTTAACCAGCCTGCTTAAACCATAATCATCTCCAAGATCGTGATTACCTATATGTTATACATACTATGCAGGTACTCAGTAAGTACTAAGTACTTCTCTGCTGTTGGTGCTGCTGCTAAGTCGCCTCAGTCGTGTCCGACTCTGTGCGACCCCATAGACGGCAGCCCGCCAGGCTCCCCTGTCCCTGGGATTCTCCAGGTAAGAACACTGGAGTGGGTTGCCATTTCCTTCTCCAGTGCATGAAAGTGAAAAGTGACAGTGAAATCACTCAGTTGTGTCCGACTCTTAGTGACCCCCTGGACTGCAGCCTACCAGGCTCTTCTGTCCATGGGATTTTCCAGGCAAGAGTACTGGAGTGGGTCGCCAGCACTTCTCTAGTATCTCTCTAAACCAGATATGAAGTAAAGAGCTAGTAATCATAGCATTTATGTGAGAGAAAGGAAAGATGTCTAGTCCTGAGAGCACTCACTGTTTGTAACAATCATTTGACAATTGACCATATGGCACTTTGTTGACATCCCTTTATTTGCTAATTGATAAAATGTTAGAAGTAGAAGAAAAAAGATTAATTTCCATCATTTGAAAATAAACTAAAGATCAGAACTAAGAAACAGAAAACCGTACTAGATTATTTTTAAGGTTAATCCTTTAGAGATTTTTCACAACTATATCATGTTCAGGGTTCCCACATTACAGAACATATTTTCCACTTATACTGCAATATGGTTGTAATATCAGAAGTGTAAAAAGATGTACTTTAAATATAAATATTCCCTAAATTTTGTGCTGTTTTATAATCATTTTACCTGTATTAATGACCTTGTTATGATAGTCTTTCCATTATTGCCTTAGCACTCCAGTTAATAAAAAGTTTACTAAAGAAATTATTAGTTAACATAACTAATATTTATTATTTGTTACATACTAGACATTGTACTAATCACAGTCTTATTAGTATTTTAATTCTATTAACACAATTATGGATGTATTATGTACAGTATAAAAATAGGAACCATTTATTGAATGATTATTATGTACCACATTTTGCTAAGCATTTTATATACATTTTAAATTAATATTTTCACATTTAATAGTTTTCATTAACCTAATGGGTTAAGTATAGTAAGATAAACAAGGAGACATGATAATCTTTTATTAAGGAAAAACTCAGCATACCCTATCTTCTAAGCACTGATAGGCTAGAAGGGTAGTATCTTAAATTTGAAAGTGCCAGTCAAAAAAGTATACTCTTAACTTCTTCATTAATTTGTGTTCTATACAATAGCAAAGTTATATTACATAGGACTGGCTTCCCCCTAAAAGACAGCACTGATAAATTATATACAATAAATTATTAGAATAACAGCTTAATAGAGGAATGAAATTATGTCTAAAGTACAGAGAAAGTTTAGAAAATCCAAATACATTAGGTTGTCTAGAATTTGTCCTAATGTATTTTAAAGTTCATAATATAGTTGGCAAAGGTCACTGTCAAAAGAATTACCTTTAAGTTTCAACACAAAGGCAACAAATTCAAACAATGCAAATACAGAAAGTAATGCTTCCAAAATAAAAGTAGAGCAAATATTATGATTTACTCCAGCTCTTACAGGAGTAAAGAGTTGACTAAACCAGAAGGCTCAAAAATATGTCAGTATCTTAAAACAATGCAACTTTAAGCAGTTGACCAGTATGTTACTAAATAAATGATTTCAATTACATTTGAAGTGTCTCCCAGTTCAAAAATTTAACCTATATTCACTCCAGTGTTCTTGCTGGAAAATCCTGTGGACAGAGGAGCCTGGCAGGCTACAGTCTGTGTGGTCCTAAAGAGTTGGATATGACTGAGCGTGCGCATGCACACACACACACACACACACACACACATCAATTTCCTATCTCTCTAGATAATACAATAATTTACTTATACCATAGTTTAATATGGCAGAGGGACCAAAGAGGATGTGATATTCTTTCATAGTTGCTTTACTTCAGTGCATGGAATACAATACAAACCGTGTGGAAAACCTTACTTTTGTGTGTATGTGTGTGTGTGTCCCCACAAAGTCAGAAACATTCAAGAGAAATTAATAACTTAAAAAAGGAGAAATAGGTTCCAGAAATGTAGTTTTTGAGAAGCTAATTATACATAAAAGGGTTATTAAAAATGAAAGATTTAGAAAATCTTCTGAGCTTTTTTAATACGAAAATGTGGAATTCCAGCTGATTTTTTTCTAAAGAAACTACTAACAATGTTGTAGACCTACAAAACCTAAACGGGTGCACAATGGACTCGAGTCTCTGCTTCGCGACACATGGGTGTGCTTTATCAGGCTGTTCTTCATCTTTCACAGGATCGTGTAGGTGAGAGAACTGACACAGTTTATAGAGAGAGGAGTCCACACATGTCGTAGGGATAAAACGGATTTGACCTCAAGTTCTACATACGTTGAAAAGTATTTCCAACCCAAAATTAGTGGTGTTTTGCCTCTAGAATGCCCCCTTCCTTTGCTTCTAGAACATAACTCAAGTTGCTTTAAATTTACACTAGCTATATTATATATTTCCAAAATCTTTTATAAAAAGATAGGCTTAATGAGAGAACTTCTAAAGGCAATTTGGAAATATTCTTTCAAAAGCAGCAATAATAACAGTAGGAATACTAATATGCAGAATAAGAATGAACAACTGGACGCACACTGTGTACCAAGCCCTGTGATTAGCGTTGTAGGTGCATTCGTAAACTAATAAGGCAGTCAATACTTTTGAGATCCTACTCTAGACTAGAAACTAAGCAGAATGTGTCACAAATACACACAAAAGACAGAAGCGATTTTAATTATACAACAGAGCTAGAAAATATAGTGGATAATGGTATCATGGGAGATTTTCGGTAAATCTAAATAGGTCTTTCCATATTTCACTGTTTGAATCTTTCCAAACATCCCTAATGTCTGCTCTTAAACAGAAAAAAAAAAAACCATAATAATTTTGAAAAAAAATATTCACAAAGAAAACTCTCAACTCTTTTATATAAAGCTCTTAGTCTTAACTTCTTAAGACATACAATATTCCCTACTGTTTCTGAAAAGTCATTGACAAATAGCCACAAAAACTTAAATAACTTAAAATAGTCTTCAGGGATTAACAGGCCAAGAAGAATTCTTAGAATATGCATTGGCCTCCATGCGCATTTTTCAAAGCCATGTACTTTCATCTGTTTCTTTTGTTGTTTTTATGTTCTTAGATTGAGGAATATCAGCATTTGTTTACTGAGGGTGCTTCCACAAAGGCATATTCTTATGAAGACCAAGAAAATATGGGAGTCATAATATTCTGAGGCCATTTAGTCTTTTTTCTTATTACTATCACTATTCTTAGGCCTACTGCCTATTTCTAACAGGCTGAATCTTTCATTAGACCCCAAATATAGCAGTTTTTATTTAGGACTTGGACATAAATATCAGTTGTTCAGTTGCTATTTTCATAGTCATTTTAAGTGATTTCAACCTTAAATGCTTTAATTTCCTGAATATCCTAAAGCAGTCTAGGTACAAATATACTCCCACCACATTCTTCTATGCTAAAACAGTAATGTAGCTGGAACAAAGTTTCATTAAAATATGTGAGGGAAATTAGTACATTACTGACATGTAAAAATGTAACAATATACACGATAGTCACAGGACGTAACATGTAGTCAGGATTTTAGAATTTCTGATGCATAATTTTAAAACATCTTTTTATCATTTTGATAAAGCTGAGGTCAAGTTTCTAAAAATGCAACTTGTTAAAAGCAGGAATAAATGAATGAGGGATGAGTCAGCTCATTTGATGGAAAGGGTAAGAAATACTTCAAAAGCACGCCACATAACTTGGTAAATATTCAGTGTATCAAAATGCAGTTGCCATCTGGCATTGATAGACTGGGCTAGAATATGTGTTTATAAAAAAACAAGAGAGGAAATAAGTCAGCCAGGTTAATATGCTCTTGTCTATGTTTCATAATTCAGGTAGTAGGTGGTTTAAAAAATATTCCCTACAAAAGAAAGACTATACTACAGTCTGACTTGTACAGTATTTGTTGGGGGTGGATGAAGAGGAGTAAAATAAGACAAGACCTGATGACACCTATGTAAGCTAAAAACAATAGGGTTTAAGTAAAGCAGAACTCTCAATCATATGATAATATTGCCAAAACAACAGCTTTAAGGTTAACCGCAGGTAAGTGGTAAGCCTACATTTGTAAAGAAACCGAAATCTTGCTTATTGTCAGCTTTGAATATTCAATTGCTTTTTCTTTGACTATGACTCTTTAAAAGTATAGAGTAAACCAGAGAATAAACAAAATTTTTCATTGACAGCAGAAAGAAAAATCTTTAAAGCCCTGAAATTCTTCAAAGTTTTTAAGCTTAGAGTTTGCTATTAACTTTGCAACATATATAATCAAACAAAAAGTACATGTAAAGGACTTTATATCCCTTTTGCTCAGAAATAAAGCAAATCTAGAAAACAATATCTTTAATAAAAGAAAACTGAACATAATCAGTGAAAACTTGCTTGGAGTAGCAATGCCTAGCCAAGGCTATATCTGGACTTATTAGATTCCTCTTTTCTTAACCTTAAACATTTCTTGGGTTTCCAAATCTTGACAACTTATATTTTACCGTATCCCTTGGAATTAAGACAACAGGCAAAAATAAATGTTTTAACATAGCTTTGAAGGTTAATTAGGACAGAGTCCAGGGAAACTGCTGGCAAATATGGATAAAGTACTTCAGGTGAGAGTAGATTAGAGTCAAGAATATGTACTTTTTTTTTTTTAATTGAGGTAAAATTTACATGAAGCAAAGTCCATGGATTTTAAAGTATATATAGTACAAAGTATAATAGTTTTGATAAAGTATATACCTGTGTAACCACTATCCCAGCAAAGATAAAGCTTCTTTGTGCCCTCTTCCAGTCAATTCTCATCTCTCTTAATAACCAACATTCTGATTTGTATCACCATAATTTTGCCTTCGCACAGACAGAATCATACAGTATGCAGTCTTTTGGGTTCTGGCTTTTTCTGTTCAACCTGTCTCTAAAATCCATCCACACTGTTGCCTGTGTTATAGTCCATTTGGTTTTGTTTGCTTGCTGTGCATGCTTAGTTGCTCAGTCATGTCTGACTGTGACCCTTTGGACTGTAGCTCTCCAGGCTCCTCTGTCCATGGGATTCTTGAAGCAAAAATACGGGTGTGGATTGCTGTTTCCTCCTTCAGAGGACCTTCTGGACCCAGGGATTGAGCCCGTGTCTCCTGTGTCTCCTACATTGCAGGCAGATTCTTTACCACTGAGCCATGAGGGAAGCCCATTAGCAGTTTCCATGAATATGCCACACTTTGGATACCATTTTCTATATTTGGATATTTCCATTTTTAGGCACTTCTGAATAAAGTTACTATAAACTTTCTTATGAAAGTCTTTTTGGGGACGTAGTTTTCATTTCTCTTTGGTAAATACCCAGGAATGCAATTACCAAGCAATAGGGTAGGTTGATATATGTTTAACTTTATATGATATTAAGTGTCCCAAAGTAGAACATTCCCAGTAGTGATATAAGAATGCCAAGTATTCTTCATCCCTGGCAATGCTTGAACGTGCTAGTCTTTTTTGTTTTAGTCATTCTAGTAAGCATGAACTATGATTTCCTTGTGGATTTAATTTGAATTTTCCTGATGACTAATGATGGCTGAGTACTTTTTAATGAGTTTATGGCCATTTTTAGATCTTCCATTGTGAAGTGCCTATTCACGTTGTTTGCCTATTTTAAAATTTCATTTATTTACTTATTATTTTTTGTTTATACTTTAGTTACATTATGATCAGGGAACATATTTTGCAGTATCTCAATGTTTTGAAAATGTTTATAACTCATTTGATGGCCCAGATTATAGTCTACCTTGATAAAAATTCCATGAGGAGTTGTAATGAATGCATGGTTTGCATTTGGGAATAGTGTTCTATTCAATACGAATAGGTTGAGGCATTTGATGGTGCTTTTAAAATCTTTATGTCTTTGCTGATTTTCTATCTACTTATGCCATCATTACTGTGAGAAGGATATTAAAATCTCCAGTTTTCTTATGAATTTCTCCATTTCTCTTTTATTTTTTGTCAGTTTCCACATAGATGTTTATTACTTATGTCTTCATGATAACTACATACATGTCATTATGAAAATCCCTCTTTATCTCTAATAATTCTCCTTGTCTTAAAATCTCCTCTGTCTAATATGAATATAGCCAATCCAGCTTTTTTATGCTTACTCATATTGTATGTTTATTGTGTATATCTCCCTATTCTTTCACTGTCAGTATAACCATAATTTGATATTTAAAGTGCTTTCCTTGTAGACAATATATAGTCAAGTCATACTTTATTTTTTTAAATCCAGTTTGATAGTCTCTGTCTTTTAATTGTAGTATTTAGGCCATTTACATTGAATGGAGTTATTGCTATGGTTGAGTTTAGATTTACCATTTCATTATTTGCTTTCTATTTTTTTTTTCTTTTTTGTTACCCTGCTTTCCTTTCTGTTTTTAATTGCTTAGCAGGTAATGTATTATTTCATTTAAAATCCAATATTGGCTTTTAAAATGCATTTATTTTATATTATTTTTTAACAATTGTTCTAGGGATTACAGTATGTTTCTTCTATTTATCGCTGTCTGCTGCTGCTGCTGCTGCTGCTAAGTTGCTTCAGTCGTGTCTGACTCCGTGCAACCCCAGAGACAGCCTCCCACCAGGCTCCCCCGTCCCTGGGATTCTCCAGGCAAGAACACTGGAGTGGGTTGCCATTTCCTTCTCCAATGCAGGAAAGTGAAAAGTGAAAGTGAAGGTGCTCAGTCGTGTCCGACTCTTAGCGACCCCATGGACTGCAGCCTACCAGGCTCCTCCGTCCATGGGATTTTCCAGGCAAGAGTACTGGAGTGGGAGTTAATATTGTATCACTTCATGTAAATACGTGAGTCTAATAAAAGTATAATTCTGTTTATCACCATTTTGTCCTCTATGGTACTTTTATATATTTTAACATTTATAAATATTATAGATCCATGATAATGTTATAATTTATGCATTAGATAGTATTTTTTAATTACCAGTATAAAAAACATATTCTTTTACATGTACTTAGATTTACAACTCTTAGTGTTTTTAATCTCCTTTTTAAAACAAAGTTTACATCTGCTGTCCTTTCAGCCTAAACAACTTCTTTTCACATTTTCTGTATGAGTTCTGCTGACAAATTTTATTTATACGAAAATTTTAATTTTTTTTGTTATTAAATGATGTTATTACTGTAAATAGAATTCTGGGCTGGTAGTTTTTCTTTCTAATCATTGTTTCTAGCCTCCTTCAATTATGATGAGGTGTCAGCTGACATTTATCTAATTGTCCCTCTAGTGTGAAAGTGTCAGTAGCTCCCTTTGTGACCCCATGGCCTGCAGCCAGGCTCCTCTGTCCATGGAATTCTCTAGGCAAAAATACTGGAGTGGGTTGCCATTCCTTCTCCAGGGGATCTTTCCAACCTAGGGGTCGAACCCGGGTTTCCCACATTTCAGGCGGACTCTATCATCTGAGCCACTAGGGAAGCCCATTGTTCCCCTATAGGCAATCTATTTCCCAAATCCCTTTGGCTGCTTTCAAGATTTTCCTTTTTATATTTGGCTTATACAAGTTTGAAAACAAGGCCTACATGTGGTTTCCTTTGTATAATTTTGCTTTCCATTTAATTTTAAACATTTTTAGCTATCATTTCTTCAAATGTCATTTTTGTCTCATTTCTCTTCTGCCATCTCCAATTTGCTGTTAAGTCTTCCCAATGAATTATTTTTATTTCAGCTATTGTACTTTACCCCTTTGGCTCTTCTTAATAATTCAACTGATTTTCTCTTTTTCTGAGATAGTTCAAAAATATTAGATGGTTTAATGTTGTTCTATAGATCACTGACACTCTGCATATTTTCAGTTCAGATATTTTACTTTATCTTCTTTATATTAATATTTTTTATTAATCTCTATTCAAGTTTACTGACACTTTCTCCTGCTTTCAATATGCTGTTAAGCCTTTCCAATTATTTTTTGTTTGTTTCCTACATTGTACCTTAGTTTTTTGGTTTTTAAAAATCATTTTCATTTCTCTGCTTATGTTTTCAACTGTTTCCTCATTATGACCATATTTTTCTTGAGTCTTAAATATATTTATAAATTCTGCTTTAAAGTTCTTGTATGCTTATTTAAACATCTAGATTACCTAGGGATTTATTTCTGTCAATTGTCTTGTATTTTAGGTTAGAAGTCACATTTTCCTGTTTCCATGTCCAATGTCCAATCATTTATTTAAGTGCATATTTACCTTATGTATAAGACCCTTGGTTCTGTTATCTTTCTCTAAAGAATTTTTTTTTTTTTTAAATTCTAGCAGGCAAATTACTGGTTGACAACCTTGACATTGTGGTGGCTTAGATTTGTCTTTGTTAGGTCTTTCAATGCTGCAGTTTTGTCCCTTTTTCTCAAATTAATGTCTTAGTCCTGATTCATCATCTATATTTGTATAGTGTGGCTCTTTCTGTGTTGTAAGTAAACCCTTAGACATTTACCAAATCTTTACAACTTAGTTTAACGCATACTCTTAATTTTATCTTCCTTTCATCAGATACTTCCTCAGCTCTTTTAGCCTTTTAATTATTACTTTTCTCCAGTTCAATCCCTGGGTTGGGAAGATCCCCAGAGAAGAGAATGGCTCCCTACTCCAATATTCTTGCCTGGAGAATTTCATGGACAGAAGAACCTGGCAGGCTACAGTCCATGGGGTTGCAAAGAGTCGGATACTACTGGGCAAATTTCACTTTTTCACTTCTTTTCCCAAGTCCTTATAGACTCCCCTCTACTTGCACAGTTCACAAATCAGCTAAGACATTAGGAGACATTACATGAAGACTTATGGGTTCCCTCCCTCTGTGGCTCCATCCTTTCTAAAATTTGCTTCCTCAAATTCAGTCAGTCTGCCAACTCTGAACTCCATCCTCTGACATCTCAATCCAATAAGATTTTGGCTTGCTGTTTCAATTCTAACTGCCCCACATCACATAGACTAGGGAGTTCCTTGAGGGAAAAAGCTATCATAAATGTGGATGTCACCCTGCACGTTTCACTCCAGATTGTGTCTGCCTTTGGTCACTTTCCAGTGCCTTCAAATAACTGTTCATCAGTTTTCAACTGTAGTTTAATTGTTTTTTTAAAAATTGTAACCAGAGTTTAAAATTCTTATGTGAAGATATGTTTGTCTTGAAATAGTACAAGCTACTCCTCCATTAAGAAAATCAGAATTACCAAACATGTTTTACGGTCGATATTTAGAAATTGATTTGGAAAATCGTATCATAATTAAAGTGTCAGCAAATTTTCCTCTTTCAATAGACTGCTTCTTCCTTATGAGAAAGGTCATAATTTTTTCATCATTTAAAAAAGTAATTCACAGTGCCTAGGAAAATGGTATGTATCCCACTAAATATGGGTAAGAAATAGTTGTATAATTAAATTCAACAGAATATATGAGTGAAATGAAATACAGTTACAACCAAAGAAAGGGCCCTGAATGAGCATGCTTAGATTAGTAGTGTGAGATATTTCTGATCATGACAGAGAATCTGAATGTGTGGTACAGCTGTGATGGGAAAATGGGTAACTTCATCCTCACCATTTATAAAGTCTTATTCTAAGGTAAGTGTTTACTACATATTTTATGTAGAGAATTTATAAAGTGGCCCAGATAGTCAGACTCCAGAGTTAAATTTCAACCATTCTCTCAAGTTTCCTACTTAGAATTGAGATCAAACTCACTTAACAGTACTTATCACCTGTTCTAACAGTATGCATGTCCTATGAATATTTTTCCCATCTCCTATATTAGCAACTTGCCTCTTCTGTCTTATAAACTTGCTCCCCATCCATCCCAGACAATTCCTGCTCATTTCATAAAGCAGCAGAAAGATGGAGATCTCAGATTGAAGCAGTACATGGTCAAAAAATACTTCAGGAATCAATGAACGTTAAACAACCTGTCCAGTTCTGTCCTTTGGAAATCAGTTTCAAATTCCTCTCTTCCAGATAGCCTCCAGTATCTAACCTGGAGTATTTTACCTATTACTCTATCTCACCAATTTCCATGGCAAACTGATAGATCAATTATTAATTATTTATTTTTATATCTCAACAACATTCCAGGTGCCCTGAGGAAAACAAATTAAAAACAAGACAAGGTCCTTAGCTACAAACAAATTACATTTTGGTTAGGGAAATTCTTACCCATCACACAGTCACCTACAGTGTAACCTTCATCCAACTTATTTGATCAATCTTTACGTATGTATGCATTCTAATATGTTGTTTCATTTTTCTTTCTTCTTTGTAACAATTCCATGCAGGCTATTCATTTCAAGAACCTGACTGGCTTTCTATTGGTGCTCATCCCGTAAGGCCTGAGAACTGAGGGCCTAGTGGAGCCCTGTGGAACTTATCAGGTCCCTCTGGAGGAATTCAGTGCTTGCTGCCTCATCCAGCCTTCCGCACTCGGCCTGTAATCAACTTAACTGTTAAAGTCTTTGTACACATTAGGTAATATTTGTCCTCGGTACTCCCAGGGGACTGTGGTCACTGCCCAGCTAGGAAGCCCTACCCTTCATTATTCAGCCACAGCTTGAAGGGTATTCTAATCCTAACCTTCCGCCATCTGACGAACCAGCTGCATCAAAGGCTGTGTTCCCTTATTTGTTTGTTTTTTCCTAAAGCAGAATCAGTATTTCAAACTAAGTCATTTATTAGAAAAGTAAGGACTCTGGGTCCAAATTTTCAAAACATGTCTCTTCTGTGAACCACGACAAATCTAAACTGAATTATGCCTCATATTAGAGTCAGGACTCATGTGGTCCCTTTTTCTCTGCCCCTCTGGATCCCTGTATGCTGTTCAGGGGAAGTTGCTGGCTTTTGAACTGACAGTTTGAAAATGAAGGCATTTTTCTTTTAGGGAGAATAGTCCTTCAGTGATTCAAACAACGAGCCTTGTGATCAAAATAATTCATAAAGGAAAAGATTTATGAAGTGACTTCACTAGCACACAATGCATTTTTTAAACTTTGTTTTTTAAATAAATCTGTCAGTACACAAGCCAAGACAACACATCTGAATGCAATATCAGACACACCCTGAATCCCTTCTCCTCCGCTTGTCCAAGACTGTGGCAGAAAGAGAAAATGCTTCTCTTCGTCTTTTTTTAAAATTTAGTATAACTTCTTTAATTAAAAATGTGAGTTCTGTGAAAAGACTTTTAAAAAGTGTGTGTACTATCATTTCCTACATAAAACCTGTCTTTAAAACATGCAGTTTCCATCCACCACTTGTGCTTGTTTAAGAGAATAAAAAATAAATAAAGAAGTCTAACTTATAATGAATCCCTCTGGCATAAGGAAGCTTGTTCTAATCTCCCTTTATCAGGTTTGAGTGATAGTTCTGCTCAGCGAGTATTGACAAGGCCGTCCTGTTTCTCAGGGTTTCGTCTCCCTCAGTTGGAGAAGGATACAGTGCATTTTCACATTCTCAAAGTCTGCAGTTGTTTTTATATAAGAAGCAATTTGCTTGGGTCACGTCAGGTCGAATGGGATGCCTGCCCAGCTCTTGGTTTTAAAGGAAAAACATACAGAAAGACACAAAAACACAGCAGTTTCCTTCATTAAATTCCACTCTACCTGCCATGGGCTTCTAGCCACAATGGAATTTCCCACCCTGGCCTAGACTAGCCTAACTTTTATTTTTAGGGATTTTTTTTTTTCCCCCTCAAATCTTACGAGCTTTCTTTCAAGTGAACTTTGAGGTAAGAATTATTAAATGATAGAGTAATTGCCTGGTTTAAAAAGAATCAGATGTGAGAAAGAAATGCCTGGTGACCTTACATAATATTATTGGATAACCACTCCCTAGATAACAGCCTTTCAAAAAACGGTTCATAATCAGTACAAGACAGGTAACGTAATTCCAAATCAAAACTTGAATGGTGAAAGAAGAGGGGAATGGCACCTTCTCAGTAATACTCTGCTTACCACTACATTGGATAGAGAGAATTTTAAAGGGGAAAATGTAACTGAGTAACTAAAAGAAACAAAAACAAGGAAGTACATAGAAGAGAGAGAAAGAGGCAAGCTTTTGGACCATTCTCTCCTGAAAACCATTTATGCTTTTGCCTGTTGCCTTGGGGCAACTGATTTAATCAGGGCTGTTCATGTGGATTATCTAAACTATGAAAAGCAACAGGGAGAACTTCCCAAGAAATCCAGACCGGGTCTGCTGCAAAACACTTGGTTTGCGGCCTGGAGCTAAGTAGTCTATTCACATTGTACTCGGGGTCTTAAGGAAAATGGATCAATGCCTCTATAATTCTTTGTCCCTTTGATGTACCTCACCATTTGGTGTCTCTTGGCATTAGGAAAGCTCTTGAAAATGACCCTGCCTAGTTAAATGATTTATAGTCTGGGGACAAAGAAAGTAAAGAAAGAAAAAAGGTCTGGTAATGAGGGAGGAACAATGTACCTTCTTGCTATCTTTTCTCAGCATAAATAAAGACTGAAAGATGTGATTTTGGGGGATTGTGAATCCCACTCTCCCCACATTAACAATAGCCCTGTCAAAGCCAAACTGAGGCCTTATCTCAACCAACTCTTGAGAACATATCAAGCTGGCCCTCTCATTCATTATTTTCAAGTGGATTTTGCATAATCTTCCTTTAAATCATGAAGTTTATTTTTCAGGCATGTCATTTGCTTTGTTGTTGTTCTTCACTCATTTTAGCTTCTTATCCTCAAACCCCTGTTTCCTTGTTAAAGCTGATTGTTAATGCAGCCATCCCATTAGCATCACAGCACATTTATACACCAAAGACGGGTTTGCTCTACCTGGCTTCCAAAACCATTTGCTGGTTTAGACAAATTCATGGGTTTGTCTACTCATGTGAATAAACAAAATTTTGTCTATAATGTGAATCTGGAGAAGGAAAGAGCAGCTGCATGGAACAAAGTCTACAGATGTCAAAATTACTGCCACAAGTTTCATGGAGTTTCCTCCTGCATGGGCTATTCTACATTAACTTCTTAGATATTAGGGTTTTGCTGCTTAAATGGATTCCATTTTCTTCCAGTAAAACCAAGTGGTTTACCCTGACATTTAACAGTGATTTAGTGATTTTAGAGTTTCTTCTAACTCTAAAGTAAATGTTCATGAGACTCGTGAACTTGTATCTTGACAGTTAATCTGAGCTTTTCAGCAGTTCCCTGAGGCTGCATATGGTCTCTCACAGACCCTTGGAAACCCTGAGATTCTGAACCACTGTCTAGTTTGTGGTTGTGCTGCCAAGGAGTAAAGCAAAATCATTACTTAGGGTGACTCTCCCTCAAGCATAGTGAACTGAAATACAAGGAAACCCTGACTATACTTCAGACAGAACATTAGGATTAATGCTGAAAACCAAGGAACTAAGAGCCTGTAAATATACCAACTCAAGAACGAGAAGACAACAAAACAATATTGGGCTTTAGAAACAAGAGTAGTGGTGTATCAATATGTAATTATGCACCAGTTGTTACAACAAAACTAACTGAAGGACAGCCTCAGCGTCACTGGTGATATTTTTGTGTACAATTCTTGAAGCACAACTTGCACTGGATCTGTAGGAAACGTTCTCACAGGTGTGTTCTCCCTCTTCTCTTTCTCTCTCTCACACACACACACGTATACGTACACGTAGTAGTAGACTATGGCTACTGTGTTAATTTGCATCTAGGAAACAGTCAGCAGCTGCTTTATATATACACCATAGAGGAATGAAAGTGAGAAAATGGGCATAGCCATGGTTTTTGGATACTATCAGAAAGAAAGAAAATAGGCTTAGAGCAAGTTAAAGGTAAATGGATAGTGATGAGCAAAGAGACCAAGTTAGGATTCCTTAGGAACTGAATATAGGACTAACGTTACTTAAAACCTGTATAAATTAACTTGCTCACCCCAGCATCTTGCAGTAGGTCTGGCATATAGTGGAAGCTCAGTTAATTTTTGCTGAATTAACCAATGAGTAATCTGAAACTAAAAGTACACAATAAATTATCCAAGTATATGGATGGAATTAGATTTTCCTGAGCAGGATTAAGCTAGATGATGGAGCACAGCATATGTCCAGGTGTGCAGAAAGGTGGCAGTATGAACATGGACAACCAAAATATTCAAATATATGAAAAAGATAGCTTTAAGTCTTAATCAGGAAAGGGACTTGAAGGTCACTGAATTTTTTCAGGCAAAAAATGAAAACAATACTTCAAAAACTTGGTCATTATTAAGGAAAGTATTAAAATAAAAGTTATACTTCCTTTATAAACTCTCTGCACTTAGGTAAAACCATCTGCACTTAGAATATAAAGTTTTTCTGACATAACATCCCAAAGCCCCTTACATAGCTCAGTTCAGTTCAATTCAGTCGCTCAGTCGTGTCCGACTCTTTGCGACCCCATGAATCGCAGCACGCCAGGCCTCCCTGTCCATCACCAACTCCTGGAGTTCACTCAGACTCACGTCCATCGAGTCCGTGGTGCCATCCAGCCATCTCATCCTGGGTCGTCCCCTTCTCCTCCTGCCCCCCAATCCCTCCCAGCATCAGAGTCTTTTCCAAAGAGTCAATTCTTTGCATGAGGTGGCCAAAGTACTGGAGCTTCAGCTTCAGCATCATTCCTTCCAAAGAAATCCCAGGGTTGATCTCCTTCAGAATGGACTGGTTGGATCTCCTTGCAGTCCAAGGCACTCTCAAGAGTCTTTTCCAACACCACAGTTCAAAAGCATCAATTCTTCGGCGCTCAGCCTTCTTCACAGTCCAACTCTCACATCCATACAGGACCACAGGAAAAACCATAGCCTTGACTAGAAGGACCTTAGTTGGTAAAGTAATGTCTCTGCTTTTGAATATACTGTCTAGGTTGGTCATAACTTTTCTTCCAAGGAGTAAGCGTCTTTTAATTTCATGGCTGCAGTTACCAACTGCAGTGATTTTGGAGCCCCCCCAAAATAAAGTCTGACACAATTTCCACTGTTTCCCCATCTATTTCCCATGAAGTGATGGGACGATGATGCCATGATCTTCGTTTTCTGAATGTTGAGCTTTAAGCCAACTTTTTCACTCTCCTCTTTCAAAGTGAAGCTTTTTAGCTTCTCTTCACTTTCTGCCATAAGGGTAGTGTCATCTGCATATCAGAGATTATTGATATTTCTCCTGGCAATCTTGATTTCAGCTTGTGCTTCTTCCAGTCCAGCATTTCTCATGATGTACTCTGCATATAAGTTAAATAAGCAGGGTGACAATATACAGCCTTGATGTACTCCTTTTCCTGTTTGGAACCAGTCTGTTGTTGCACGTCCAGTTCTAACTGTTGCTTCTTGACCTGCATACAGATTTCTCAAGAGGCAGGTCAGGTGATCTGGTATTCCCATCTCTTTCAGAATTTTCCACAGTTTATTGTGGTCCACACAGTCAAAGGCTTTGGCATAGTCAATCAAGCAGAAATAGATGTTTTTCTGGAACTCTCTTGCAGTCATTAAATTCAAACTAGATTAGTATAATGTAAACTGCTGCTGCCGCTGCTGCTAAGTCGCTTCAGTCGTGTCTGACTCTGTGCGACCCCATGGACGGCATCCCACCAGGCTCCCCCGTCCCTGGGATTCTCCAGGCAAGAACACTGGAGTGGGTTGCCATTTCCTTCTCCAATGCATGAAAGTGAAAACTGAAAGTGAAGTCGCTCAGTTGTGTCCGACTCCTAGCAATCCCATGGACTGCAGCCTACCAGGCTCCTCCATCCATGGGATTTGCCAGGCAAGAGTACTGGAGTGGGTTGCCATTGCCTAGTAGAGAACAATTTCTCTACTAGAGAGAAATTTCGTGATTTCATAACAATTCATTGACTATGAGAAAAATGCAAACAAACATGGTTGTTAATAAATGTTGTTTAGCTGATGTCATATTGACATTTGTTAGTAACTGGCTACCAAGTCAGTTTCCTAATAAGTCCAATTTCCCCCACTCTCTGAGCTTATGGACTAGTGTCTTATGGACTTGTAGTCTGGATGTTTATATTCATTTATCCATTCAACAAACTTTTATTGAGTGCCTTCTCCAATTGTACCAGTCTGGTAAGATTAGATTGGGTTCTTTACATATTGTCACTATATAAATGAACACCATAGTTCCTTTACCCCTTGCATTTTCTGTTTTTATTGGAGGCTATCTCTCATGATTGCAAATTCAGATTCTTGATCCTAGTTCCTTTCTTACTTTTTAAAAAAATTTATTTCCCTTAGCCATATGTCTTTCTTCCTATGAGTAATAAGAGGCTGTACATTTCTTAGCAGTGGCCATTGGGCTTCTAGCGTGGAACTCCATCAGTCCCAAACACATTGCCTTGCTACAGAGATATAATGTACTTTCCACAGTTAAGAAATGATTTGATTTCTTTTGCCTAGGTAGAAATATTACAAGTTAACAGAGGTCTCCTGTTATAAACCACAATAACTGGTCTGCTTACCAACATCAGTTGCTAAATTGTATCCTGATAGAACGCTAAGATCCATGTTAAGTTTTCTTTCTACAAGTCACCTATTTCCTCTGAATATAGTTAATTCACCTGGCAACAAAGATTAATCAGCTGCTTCTTTTTTGTGTTCAAAGAGAAAGAAGTATGATTTCTCTTTGCTTATTAGAACTTCTGGTAAGTGGTGATAGGTTTCTTTTTTCTTTTGGCAACAACCACGGTTCAATTATCAGGAACTCCAAGTTTAGAACTGAAGAACACTGATTCTGTTCTGTGATTTTACATCCCTGCTAGGGATTAGTAAATTGCTAAAGATTTCCCACATGGAAGATGAGACTGTACTCTTCACTTGCAAGGGACAAATAGGAATATTAAAAGGGGCTTTAGAGTATCTCAAATATGATAAACTTGACTTTCTTTTAAACATCTATTCATGAGATTCTCCTTAGAAATAGGAGAGACTATCTCATTTCTATGAGTGGATATCCCATCTCTAACAGTGTTTTGCAAAGAGACATGCTACCAATGCCTTTTCCAGTGAGATGCACATACTAAAATCATATAAGCCAGACAAGATAATTTTATAATACAAGTAGAAAATAATAAAATCTACTGTGATAGTCTAGAAAACATATGAAGTGTGTAACAGAATAAAATGAAAAGGTCTCTAATTTTTAAAAAGCTGCAACAGATTTTCCCTTCCACTGTAATCTTGCCTTTTACAATGTATATCAAAAGTAACTTTGTTATGTTCATGAAGAATGACCTTGATAAGGATGGCATAACTGTAAGCAAAATAATTTTTAAGGGATGAGGCTATATATATAATTTCATCATTTCTAGAAACACGGATGTCATTAGACTTGAAGATAATCAGTGGGTTAAACCAACTTATTCTGATATTAACCAAAATGTGACTTAATTATAGATTACAGTGATTAAACACATTTGGAAGGAAATGAGTCTCTCCTCTATTCCTCCAGCTGCCCACACCTCTTTTCCTCTTCCACCACAGATCTATGGCAGCCTAACTTCTAGCTAACAAGTTAGAAAACTGGATGAAGCATCAATTTGGTATTGTTTTTAAAAAATTATACATAACCAAAAGAAATGACAAATGTTTTAGTGGTTACTGAATATTTAGTGGGTAGACTACACAGAAGAACTGTACAAAAAGATCTTCATGACCAAGATAATCACGATGGTGTGATCACTCACCTAGAGCCAGACATCCTGGAATGTGAAGTCAAGTGGGCCTTAGAAAGCATCACTATGAACAAAGCTAGTGGTGGTGATGGAATTCCAGTGGAGCTATTTCAAATCCTCAAAGATGATGCTGTGAACGTGCTACACTCAATAGGCCAGCAAACTGGAAAACTCAGTTGTAATTCCAATCCAAAAGAAAGGCAATGCCAAAGAACGCTCAAACTACCACACAAATGCACTCATCTCACACGCTAGTAAAGTAATGCTCAAAATTCTCCAAGCCAGGCTTCAGCCATACGTGAACCATGAACTTCCAGATGTTCAAGCTGGTTTTAGAAAAGGCAGAGGAACCAGAGATCAAATTGCCAACATCTGCTGGATCATGGAAAAAGTAAGAGAGTTCCAGAAAAACATCTATTTCTGCTTGATTGACTATGCCAAAGCCTTTGACTGTGTGGACCACAATAAACTGTGGAAAATTCTGAAAGAGATGGGAATACCAGACCACCTAACCTGCCTCTTGAGAAACCTGTAGGCAGGTCAGGAAGCAACAGTTAGAACTGGACATGGAACAACAGACTGGTTCCAAACAGGAAAAGGAGTACGTCAAGGCTGTATATGTTGTCACCCTGCTTATTTAACTTATATGTTAAATTAATGAGAAATGCTGGGCTGGAAGAAGCACAAGCTGGAATCAAGATTGCCGGGAGAAATATCAACAACCTCAGATATGCAGATGACACCACCTTATGGCAGAAAGTGAAGAGGAACTAAAAAGCCTCTTGGTGAAAGTGAAAGAGGAGAGTGAAAAAGTTGGCTTAAAGCTCAACATTCAGAAAACGAAGATCATGGCATCTGGTCCCATCACTTCATGGGAAATAGACGGGGAAACAGTGGAAATAGTGTCAGACTTTATTTTTTGGGGGCTCCAAAATCACTGCAGATGGTGACTGCAGCCATGAAATTAAAAGACGCTTACTCCTTGGAAGAAAAGTTATGACCAACCTAGATAGCATATTCAAAAGCAGAGATATTACTTTGTCAACAAAGGTCCGTCTAGTCAAGGCTATGGTTCTTCCTGTGGTCATGTATGGATGTGAAAGTTCGACTGTGAAGAAAGCTGAGTGCCGAAGAATTGATGTTTTTGAACTGTGGTGTTGGAGAAGACTCTTGAGAGTCCCTTGGACTGCAAGGAGATCCAACCAGTCCATTCTAAAGGAAATCAGTCCTGGGTGTTCCCTGGAAGAACTGATGCTAAACCTGAAACTCCGGTACTTTGGCCACCTCATGTGAAGAGTTGACTCATTGGAAAAGACCTTGACGCTGGGAGGGATTGGGGACAGGAGGAGAAGGGGACGACAGTGGATGAGATGGCTGGATGGCATCACCGACTCGACGGACATGAGTTTTGGTCGACTCCGAGAGTTGGTGATGGACAAGGAGGCCTGGCACGATGCGATTTATGGGGTCGCAAAGAGTCAGACATGACTTAGCAACTGAACTGAACTAACTGAAGGTGTAACTGGATAATTCAGGGTATTAATCTGCTGACTAATATTGATATTTAGAAAATTAGAGGTGCCAAGATGTTCTTTCAACCACAGTAATTTTTAGTGGGCTTAGTATAGGAGAAAAGATGCTTAGATATGCATACTTAAAAATAATAGTATCTGATTTATTTATCTTCTAAGCCCTTGTGTTTTCTGGAAAATGTATTAATGAGAGAGGAGCATTATCTGACAGTTAAGAAAGGAAAATGGAAACCATCTGTTCTATGCCAACTAGGCTTATGAACAAACAATATTCTCAATCCTTGAAAGGAAAGGAATAATATAAAACAATCTGAGACTCTAGAAAGAACTGAAATGTTCTCTGAAAATTTTTTAAGTGCTATATATGTTAAAAATAGTATAACTATAACATAGCTGATTATTAAATATGTAATTTGTTTCTTTCTAACAATCCTTCTCCTTTAAATCTAAAGAGTTGATTAATTTCTTCATCTAGTCTTTTGGATAAATACCATGTTCACAGATGCTTGAAATCTAGCCCATCAGTTTCCCTTTAACATGTTTCAAGGAACTTTAGAAGATCATGAACTCTGGAGTACTGACTAACCCAGAACCTGCCTCCATCTCTTACCGGCTGTGTGACTTTGACCAAGCTACTAAAATTCTTAATATTCAGTTTCCTGCCCCATTGAGAATGGCATGATAACCGTACCTACCTCCTATGGTTACTAGGGTGATTAAAGATTTTCATATAGCTAGTGTGAAGTTGCTTTTCTGAGTCTCTGGAGGTGTTTGAAATCAGATTGACTAAGCTTTGGTGTTTTTGTTTGGTAAATTCACTTCCAAGTCTTAGATCAGTGGGGCAAAGAGCTGCTTGTATAATTGTCATCTTTCTGCCTCAAAGCCAAGATGGATTTACCTGTAAGTTTCAGTTTTCACTAAAGATCTCTCTTCAGCTGTGTGTAGTAAGGGTGAAATATCAACTATTAAACTCTTTGAAGCAGGCAAATGTTGAAAGGGGAATTTAGTTAAGTCAATAGAAGTGTGCTAGCTTGGTCTGCCTCTCAGAAAGATCACTGTAATAAAAAGACCAATAAATAAATTAAGGGTATAAAATATACATCTATGCAGAATCTTAGAACCCTTTCTCTAGCACGCAAGTCATTAAAGGAAACGTTGTGTTCTGCCTATTAATTCAACATTTAAAATAGAACCTATCATAGTTCTATGGAAGAAATTTGCAGATGAGAGTTACCGAGTTTCTTTGGATCATATTTTTCTGTATCTCATTAATAGCAACAACAACAACAAATGAATAACAACAACAGTGGTTCTGGTTTTATGTATAGTGGCTGTATGTGTACTACTATTCTAGTGGTTCTTAACAGGGGGACAATTTTGTCCCGTCCTTCCCTCAATCCCTAGGGGACAATAGGCAATGTTTGAAGATAATTCTGATGATCAACGGAGGGGTACCACTGGCATCTAGTGGGTAGAGGCCAGGAAAACTGCTAAACATCTTATGGTGCAGAGGATAATACCAATCTGCCCCCATCAAAGAACTTTCTGGTCCAAACTGTCAATAGCACTGTGCTAAGAAACCCCGTCTTGATTTGATATCACAAAGACACTGACCTTGAGCTATCAGCCACTTCAACATTTAAGATACTCAGTTTATGGAGTAGTCTGATAGTTGAAGGATACACCTAGAAGGAATACCACTTTGAATGTATAATTGGCAGATCTGGATACAGTGCTAAGGAAAGAACTGGTAAAGCAAATAATTGTTTGGTAGCTACTTATGCCAAAAATTATAAGACATAATTTTACATTCCTGAGAAAATTAGACTAATTTTTTCTTTAACCCCAGGAGGTCTAACAATATGAAGTTATGGACTATGCAAATTTATCCTGACACAGATATTTTGAAACAGTTTATAAAAAGCAGTAAATATATATGTATATTTTAAAAAGATAGCCCAAATGAGATATGAAGAATGAGAAGTCATTTTTCTACATCAGATTTTTTCCCCTACTGACCGTATTTTTCAAATGTTTTGCAAGCATTCATGCAAATCACAAACTACACTTCTAACACTATTTCTCTCTGATGGCAAATAAAGCTAAAACTAAGAATTTAAGAACCATTTCTGTATCAGAGTAACTTTCAGCTAAGAGAGCACAACACAAGCTCTAAGGTAGATGTGAAATTTATTTTTAAATTAAGCCACAACTATTTTGCAAACATTACTTCAGAACCACACCACTGTTATAGAATATTGACTCCATATGAAAGGAAGACCAACATAAATGGAAATTGAAAATGAAGAAGATAAAATATGTGAAAGTTATTTTTAACATGGCTAAAATTCAAATATGGAATTTTTTTTTAAAGGTTTCATTGTTAAAGAAAACAGGCATATTTTTCCAATGAAGGAGGATGACTGAAATTGACATTCAGGTGAACATTTGGACACTACCAGTGTGTGATGTTGCACAAAATTGCTCACCTCCAGAATTATCCTCATGCTTTTGAATTTTATTTTGGTTCATGGTACCAGGAGTTAAAATGAATTGAGGGTCTCAGAAAAATTGACTTTTATTTATCTCCACTTGGAACCCCAATTAGTTGCTTCCTAGGCAGGCACTTCTTATTGATGATGAAATCCAAGGTGAAATAACTGGCTTAGCTACAAAGAGAATGGAAGGAAGATCACTGATTTCTGAGCTGCCAATATCTTTTCTTCTCCTCTTTCCTATTTTAACTTCTAGATTTAGCTCCAAAACATTTGCTCTTTCTCCCTTAAGGGGAAATTCTGAGGGGAGGGTAGAGATGGTTTTAGGTTTTTATAGTAGTTTAATTCAAAATTATTAAGTATCTCCTACCAAGCGACCACCACTAAAATCGTTTCTTTAACAGAACAAGGCAAAGGGAGAGATTAAAATATGGGTAAAAAAATATGAAAGGAAACTACAAAACTCTGGCACTGTGAAAGATTCAGAAAAAAAAAAATCCGATATCTGCTTTCAAGATATTTGCAATCTTATTCTAGAGAAAAAAAAAAAAAAAGAATTCCACTTTAAATAGCTAAATAACAGAAAGAAACAGTATAGGTAACAAGGCGTGGTAGAAGCAAAATGCTATGGGGAAGTCGTGTATTTTACATCTTTTCCAACTAGAGGAAAGAGACAGTGGGTCAAATCAAGCTACTCTAGTTTTTGATATTAGTTTTGTAATACAGCTATAATCCCATTACAAAGAACTTCAAGGAACTGACGACATTTTTTTTCTGCCCTGTAGTTTATTGTCTCAAATACTGCTTGAAATATCGGCTATATGCAGTGAGGTCTGTCTGCTCTAACGGTATTTGTTGACCTACATTAAGTTTGGGTCAGCCTGAATAAACGGAGATGTACGCTATACAGGTAACCAGTTAGTCAGATGGTTTGTAGTTAGGCTTTCACTATTTTTACAATGCTTTATTATTAATATTTTCACCCTGAAGACTAGACATTATTCTCAAATAATCTTGTTATTATATGAAACAGTTATATTTATTAAGGGTGCTTCTGGAAGGCTCCAAATGGGGATATGCAGAGGTGGATTTACTATGAATTTAATGGAACTCAAACTTCAGGGTCCCTCACTTGCACAGTCCCCCTCTTCCCCCACAAAGACCCTGTACTTGATTTTTAATCATACTTCTATATTCTTTTCCTTAAAGAGTATCCCCCAAATAGCTTAAGTTTCTGGCAAAATCTTGATCCACCTTGGGTATAAAACAATCTTGAAGGAGTCAAACCTGACTACCCTGAAAGGCCAATTCAAAGAGTGATACAAGATGTACTTTTACAAGCATATACAAATGACATTTCCAAATGTATCCCTCCTATTGTTGTCATCTTCCACCTCAACTCCCTGCCCTCCAGGCAAGGGCTAGATGCCATCTTACTGTTACAAGGTCTCTAGACTCTTTTAAATAAAATCTGTCCATGCAGTGATTGGGAATGATCATAGTGTTTCAATAAAAGATGAAAAATTCAGAGACATAAGATAATTTCTAAGAGTAAAAAGAGAGACAGAAAATGTTTTTAAGTAAACAGTAATACTTATTATACACAGTGAAGGGATACATACATTTGAGAAAAGGAAGGACGTGGAAACTCTCTCAATACAATTTACAGTGGCACCTACTGAAAAGCATGGTGAGTTTATGCAGAGTGTGGGAATTTTTACCACAAATAACACCACGTGTCTGTTTTTTTGGTTTCTGAAAACCCCAAATAAATCCCACAGGCACCTCTAAAGCCCATCATGGAATTCTGACACTTCTGAGTAAGAAGTTCAGAAGAAAATAAAAACTTTGGATGCACTATGTCTGTCTACAGCTTTTCCTATAATGCCCTGTCCTGCTTGTTAAAGAAAACAGAATAAAAGATAACTCAAAAAATGAACAGAATTATCCCAAATGAAATATTAAATTGAAAAATAATAGTTAACTTGTTCATGACTATTTCCTGTTATGTTTTTTCTTTCACTCTTAGAAATGGAGTTAAGAATGCTTCAAATAAAAAATGTAAAGCCCATCCCATCCTATAAAGGGCTAACTCACGTAAACAGGAAGCTTATTAAAAGAGCTTTTCTTGGCTTCCTGGCAAAGACTACATTTTATTTTGGTGGCAGCACCTATTTAAGTAGAAGTCTTTTTGTGGGTAGGGTGAAAAATTAAACATTACAATCCATTAGGCACCCACAGGATTAGAGTTAGTTGAGGGTCTTGTTGACTAGAGGAAACAGGTTGCTCTGAGATCAAGGAACAGGCTTGGTCTAGCCCTGCCCCGTGCATGCTGGGCTTCTCCATCCAGGCATCGCAAATCAACTCCAAGTTCCAAAGGACCCAGCAGACACCAGTTAATAACAGTGCAAAATGTTTCATATGCACTTCAAACTATTCTCTTGTTTCCTTTACATTTAAAAGCTGTTTTATCTGTTTCTCTCTTTGCTTTCCCTTTCTGGGAAGCACTCTAATATAACGGAAAGTTTTGAAATTTGAAATCTTGCTTTCTAGTTCTGCCAAACACCGTGACACCTTGCCTTCCTGAGCCATCATTTTCTGATCTGTAGAATGGGAACTAACAATTCTTCTTTAATCAGTTCAAGCTTTTCATAGGTAAGCATCACCCATCTCGAAAATCACCTGAGGTGAAAATACAAATTTCCTGATTCTCTGCAAGTTAGAAAGCCTTGGAATCTGCATTCGAAGCCCTCTTCCCAGATAACTTTTGTACATGCTAAAGTTTTTGGACCAAAGGATCAGAATCAAATTAAATCACATAGAAGAAATTTATCTGTTAACTGCAAATCAAGATGTGTGTGCTTAGTTGCTCTCATTTAGTGATATTTTCCAGGGTAGCTCAAAGAATGAAAGCAAGGACCATTTTCCCAAAGATCTTGCTTCAAGCCATTCTTGCCATGCCAACAGCATTCCCTTTATCTTCAGTTAGACAGGTAGGTTCACTGGGGGTTAGTGGGGGGAGCAGAGCTGAGGGCTGTGACACAGATGGGACTTCGGCAGAATTTCATTTATGTGACTATACCTACCCCACAGGGTGATATAAGGATTAATTCCTATTTGGTAATTTACTGTGTGTAAAATGCCTTGAGCCCCTTGGAGGAAAGTGCTATATAAATGTAAAATAATAATTATAATAATAATAACCTCAACTATTTAACTGATCAGTGAATTAGCCAGAAGATTTAGGCTGCCAAGGGACAAGGCTGAAACCATTATAAGCAGGAACATTTTACATCATCATATCTCATAACTGTTATCACAAAAAGGGGAAACAAAGGGTGAAAATTAAGATAAATCCATGTTCTCTACTGATTTAAATGACAGAGGATCACTAGTAATGGCTCATGAAAGCCAGGAAATGTAAAAATGACAGCTGCATTGTAATTCTAACTCAGTGTATAAAATCCTGAGATTAAAAAACAAAAAATCCTGAGATTTTACACACTTTGGTCTTTTATTTGTACAGAAAATATCTTACCAGTGCAACATCTGAAATTTAGCATTATTAAGGCATTTGATTGGACTTACCTGATGGCTCAGCTGGTAAAGAATTCACCTGCAATAATGGAGACCTGGCTTCGATCCCTGGGTTGGGGAGATGCCTTGGAGAAGGGGACGGCTACCCACTCCAGTATTCTGGCCTGGAGAATTCCATGGACTGTATAGTCAAAAGGGTCTCAAAGAGTCAGACACGACTGAGCGACTTTCACTTTCACTTTTTTAGGCACTCGACTGTGCTTTTGTTCAGTTGGAATATGTTCACAATTCACTCCTATTGGTAGATAATGGTTTTCCTCTCTGAAAGATATTTATGTTATTCTATGAAATTCCAGGTAATATTTAAATCAGTTATTTGCAAACAATTTGATTCCCATGTATCTTCCTAGGAACACTAGGGATTTAGTTTCCTTCCTTGGAAACTAAAATGTATTGGAGATAACTTTTCTTCCCAGCAAGAAAATATTTCAGTACATAAACTTACATAAGTTCAACTGTCCTCAGTTCTTACATTATTCGTTGTATTTATTTGATTCATTTCATGCAGATCTTTCCACTAAAAGCTCAAGGGGCTAAACCCAGAACTTTCATATACTGAACATGAATCACTTCTTAAACCACAAAAAGCAAAAGAAAGAGCTATAGAAATCTTAATGGGCAAGCTTCAGATGCTCAAAAGCAATTGTTTAGTTACTCTACTTAGTTATGCATCGTTCAAAACACTTTCTAAATCGGGCAAGAAAGGTTCTTTTGTGAAGAATAGGCTTTGGGGCCTTGGACAAGTTTTAATTCTAGTTGTTTTATAGCTCACACACACACAGCGGTTCCGATGTGTATGTAAGGCGGTACTGTACTTCATGTGGCAAAGTTTGAGTTGAGTATTGAAAGGAGAAAGGGAAGAAAGAAAGCGAGGAGGGGAATTGAGCATGTGGTACCCTGTTCTATTTTTCATTATTAATTCCAGCCTCAAAGACTTACGCTTTTAAATTATTCAATACTGAGTGTGTAAAAACAGGTGTAGACTAAGGTGAAGGAATACCAGAAAATAAAGTTAATCAGTATAATTTCAAATTATCTTATAAATACTAAAATTAAGCTTTACTCTCTCTATAAGGAGAAAGGCAGAAAAAAAAAAAAAAACCCACATAGTTTATGATGAATTTTCTTAGCCTGAAGAAGTTAATACTTCCCTGGTGGCTCAGACAGGAAAGCATCTGCCCATAATGTGGGAGACCTGGGTTCAGTCTCTGGGTTGGGAAGATCCCCTGGAGAAGGAAATGGCAACCCACTCCAGTACTCTTGTCTGGAAGTAGTTAATGCTGATGTTCCTGCTGCTAAGTTGCTTCAGTCGTGTCCGACTCCTAGCGACCCCATGGACTGCAGCCTACCAGGCTCCTCCGTCCATGGGATTTGTCAGGCAAGAGTACTGGAGTGGGTTGCCACGCCTTCTCTGAGTTAATACTAGATACACATTTACATTTATTCTGATTTACAAGAAATCATGTGATACCTAATCCCTAAGATTACAAAATATTCCAAATGTGATGAGTTTAAACACAAATACATAAACACACATGTGCACACATCCACACATACATCAAAAATACGGTGTTCTCACTTTAAAGGACCTCTAAAAAGGGGAGAAGAAAACGGGTATACAAAACAAATGAATCAACCGGGGTCACCAGCAGAGAGCAAATCTAGTTAAGTGCTGCCGATAATCATTTATATTACAAACATTTTAAAAACCCATCTTTTCTTGACAGATGTCCTTTCCTCCAGTATAGCTAATATGGTGGCCAGTGCCCTGATCTTCTAGTCACACTGGCATTTCTTGCCCTTGCATCACAAGCTCAGCTGTACTCATCAAAGTGGAGAAGCTGACAGCATTGTCTGAAAGACACAGCTCGGGATAATTGCTCCTTGTAGTTCCCCTGTCAATGAATATTATCATATTCTTCTCATGAATAAGTTTACTGTACTTTTTTTTTTTTTTCTTCACACTTAGCCACTAAGCACACTACTATTCTTTTAATGAGATGGACTAAACATGACAGTGTGAGCTTTGGCCTAACAATCTCAAGATTCTATTTTAAAGCCTCTGTGTTCATATTTTTTAAAAATGATCTTTGTCCAGAAGAAATAAAAGTTACACTAATTTTTTACTTGACATTATTGTTTTCTTAAGAAGGCTAACTAAATATTCAATGGATAGGCACAAAGCAAAGAAAAAAGCACATGAGGCTAGCAAACATACTCTCTTACTGAATTTCTTTCACTTAAATGTATAATGGAATCCTCTGCACAATATGTTTTCTTTTCCCATCATGTTAGACTGAAGGATAGTTCTTGGGCAAAAGTAGAAAAAACATACTTTCAGTCTTCTCGTGATCTACACCTTTGAAATGTTAGCCTCTCTTTAGTTTTAAATGCTAGCCAATTATGAAGGAAAACATTTCAATGTACTACTGTCACCAATAATAGCAGCAGCAACAGTAATGATAATGATATTAACATCAACATTTATTGAACTCTTAGATGGCTCAGATGGTAAAGAATCTGCCTACAGTGCAGGAGACCCTGGGTCAGGAAGATCCCCTGAAGAAGGAAATGGCTACCTACTCCAGTATTCTTGCGTGGTAAAACTCATGGACAGAAGAGCCCGGTGGTGCATAATCCATAGGGTCACTAAGAGTCAGACACAACTCAGCAACTAACACCTTAGATGCCCTAGGCACCACTATCATCATAGGAACTGACTCACTAAATCTCCACAACAACTCTACCAGGTAATAATATTATCACTCCCATTTTTTGGATGAGAAAATATATGCACAGAGAGGTTAAAATTTATGCAAGATTGCACAGACAGTAAGTAGAGGAGTCAGGATTCAAATGGAGGGAGCCAGAGTCTGCCACATAATGAGCATTTGACCCCACAGGGCTGAGTGTTCCTTCTTCTCCTAAAGCTCGTCCCCAAGTGGCCAGTGATCAGTGTTTACTTCCCCTGCTGAACACTTATGCATGTGTTGACACATAGCCTGTTGTGAATAACACTCATGATTAAAAGCTCAGTATCTGGAGGCATATATAAGAGATTTATCCTATATATCAGCAGTGTTTAACTCTACCAATATCTGCCTCGGCTTCCTCCTATGTAAAACGGTAATAAATAATACCAATTTCATTCGTTGTTGTGAAGGTTAAATGGCATAAGACACATTTAAAGCTCAATGGAAGGTCAATGAATAATAAATGTTAGCTTCATTATTACTGAGCTTAATCTCTTAATATATATATAATCCCTTTCCCCAATTAGATTGCATTTCTTTTCACAGAAATTATCATTATGAATTCTCATTGTTTTGTGTTGGGCTTTCCAACTGTTTAATATATGTGGCTGAAATCTTAGTTGTCTTGGGCATCACTGTAATAATATAGGTGGTGCAGTGGTAAAGAGTCTGCCTGCTAATACAAGAGACACAGGAGTCACACGTTTGATCCCTGGGTCAGGAAGATCCCCTGAAGGAGGAAATGGCAACCCACTCCAGTATTCTTGCCTGGATTATCCCATGGACAGAGGAGCCTGGTGGGCTACAGTCTGTAGCATTGCAAAGAGTTGAACAGAACTGAGCAACCAAGTACACCCATACACACAACTCCTTAAATTTCATTAACAATTCTGTCAGGTAATATATGTATTTATAATATTCTAAATAATAAAGTATTTAGACCAATATCCAAAATTAAGTGAGCACTTACTATCTGCCTGGAACTCTGTCAAGTGCATTATGGCAATATCTCATTTAATTCTCCCCAAACCTCTCAACTATGGACTTTTAAAATCTCCATTTTACACAAGAGGAAACTGAGGCCCTCAGGTCACACAGCTAAGCGTTTCAGAATGTGAATCTTTAACCACAACCCTATACAATCTGGTAAAGAATGAATGTAAGGTAGGTATTCAATAAATATTTGTTCCTGATGATGAATTGACTATTATCTTAATTATTTCTGTTACCAGAAAACCGTGCTTAAAGCAAACTAATGTGGCCTAGCTAATATCATTCATTCATTAGTTAACTATTGAAAAGAGATTACTGTGTGCTAGGTACATGCCACATACTGGCAATAAAAAAAATACTATGGATCTAAAATTTTCTCATCAAAAGTAATTAAGAATTTAATATAATTTCACTTACTATCATTTTCTATGTCAATTCTTATAAAAATCAAATGTCTTCCTCTCTCCCTTTCCCTCCCTGCCCACTCTTTCTTATTTTTTCTTTTAAACCCAAGTTTCATAGTATTAAATTTATATAGATTTTCACCAATAAGAAGCTTATAAGTCAAGGCAAGGAATCATTTTAATTATATTTACTCTTCATTTTGAGGATATTTCTTTTTCATATCTGACAAAGACTTTTGAAGTGACTAAATAAAGGCAAAGCAACCTGATTTAAAAAAAATTCTTTCATGTACAATCTTTTGTCTGTAATATTCTCATAAAAGCTTCGAAATTTTAAAAGAAGGTTTTAGCTGTTTTTGTTCTTTTCAAATTGGCAAAATTTGATTTTTTTCTTCACATGTTTGGATTTCCTTTAAAGTCAACAAAGAGGAAAACAAGAGCATATTCAGGTTTTAAAATACACTCGTCATTGGTGCCCTGGCATCATCAACTAATATCAGCATCACTCTGAAAACTATGTTTCAATTCTTTAAAAAAAAAGAAAGAGTTGAAAATGTACCCACAGAACTCACACAAAACCAAGACTACTATCTTAGGAAGAGAAAATGTTTAAGGGCAATGGGAGACCATGATTATTGATATTAACAAACTTTGTGAATGTTTTGTTTACCTCTGTACAGAAAGTATTTCATTTATCTGTGAATTAAAAATAAATCTATTTAAGGATTTAAGTGGATAATTCAAAAGTCAATAGGCTTCAGGTATACTTTGCAGAATCATTATTTCTTATGTATGACTTTAAGTTATATTGAGTTTACAATAAAAGAAAGTCCCTAAACTTCTGTCATTAAATGATTCAACTAGGCAGAATTATTTAAAATGTAATAACAAAGAAGAACATTCTCTATTTATCCAGAGTGCATACACATGAGAATGACCTTAGGATGTTAAATTCATTCATTAATTAAAGCTACACTTATTGTGTATGTACTATGTACTAGGCATTTAATGGACAATGAAACTACAAAGTCTACACCAGTCTCCTCACTGTTTCTGAACACATCAGATTCTGTCACGGCTCCGGACCCTAGTTCTCCTGATGTTCCATCAAATTAGACTGCCTTGTTCTTTTCTTCTATCAGGTGAAAACCTCATTCATTTTCCAACATCTACTTAAAGATCATTTTCTTTCCACAGTTTCACCTCTCACTCATCTTAGATCAACCGCTTTATTTTTTCCCCTGGCCTCCTTCATTACTTTTTTTACGCCTACTCCAATAGTACCTTTTCATTCTGCTTTATATTGAAGCTATCTGTTTCTGAGTCTCCCTCCTTCTATTGACAGAATCTATTTGGTAAACAACCTGAGAGTAGTGTTCTTGAATCTTTCATCTAAGGTTACAAAAAAAAACCAAAAAACAAAAACACCAGAAAAGAAGCAAAGTGTATCATACTGTTGGCAAAGTAATGGTGTCCAAACAATGCACTGCCATAACCAATGCTCAGTAACTGACTGGTGAATGAGATGGTCATTCATTCAATCATTTATTCACACTTTTTCACTCAATCAACAATTCTATGTGCTCATATTTAGTAGAAAATAAAGGCTGCTTAATCTTCCCTGGTGGCTCAGACCGTAAAGCGTCTGCCTACAATGCAGGACATCTGGGTTCAATCCCTGGGTCAGGAAGATCCCCTGGAGAAGGAAATGGCAAACCACTCCAGTACTCTTGCCTGGAAAATCCCATGGATGGAGGAACCTGGCAGGCAACAGTCCGTGAAGTCACAAAGAGCTGGACAGGACTGAGTGACTTCACTTCACTTAAAGGCTGCTTTGGTAAAAAGAAAAAAAAAAAGTTTCTGTTCATTTGAATAAAACTCTTCTACAAATCAACAGGCTATGAAAAAAATCCATTATAATTACAATTATTGAATCCAACAATGGGCCATCTGAAGAGTACATGTCATCTTAGAGGCAGGAAAACTTGTGATAAACAGAGAATTGCACCAGTTTACTGGTTAACATCACTGCCTCCATACAGCCTGTAGGTATTTATTGACTGGCTTAAACTAATGTGCACTGTGGTACTGGCAGAAGTATATGAATTACCTGCCCAGAGATACTAATAGACATATATAGATATTAAACCAAACAAAACAATTTCATAGCACCACAAGAGAGAAAAGGCTAATGTTTACAAAACTATTTATTGTCCAGACAAGACTATAGAATTCAAACATATTATCTCATTAAATCCTCTTAAAAACACTAAAATGGCTAATGTTTACACACTTTAAGTAAAAATATAACTGAGTATGAGAATTTTAATCAAATTCCCAGAGGCCATAATATTAGGAGGCTGAAGAGCCAGAATTAAAAAGCATAGAAACCTTAGACTTTTCCATTTATGTTATTTATTAGGATCGACTTCTAAATCAAAGAAGTTGAAATCAATGTAGGTATATATTTTAACAGAAGCATTCATGGAACCGTGGGATCTTAATGTAAAGATCAAAAGATAGATTAATAAGGATATTTATTGAGTCTCTCTTGCAGGAGATGCAAGAGATACATTCTGGATGTATTAACTCATTTAATCCTTACAGCATTTTTTGGAGGTGATTAATACTATTACTAATATTATTATTACTAAGATAAGATTATGACATCTGGTCCCATCACTTCATGGCAAGAAAACTGGGGAAAAGGTGGAAACAGTGACAGATTTTATTTTTGGGGGTTCCAAAATCACTGTGGGTTTTGTGGATTGTGGATTATTTTTAATGCAGCCATGAAATTAAAAGATGCTTGCTCCTTGGAAGAAAAGCTATGACAAACCTAGACAGCATATTAATAACCAGAGACATTACTTTGCTGAGAAAGGCCTGTATAGTCAAAGCTATGGTTTTTCCAGTAGTCATGTACAGACGTGAGATTTGGACCATAAAGAAGGCTGAGCACCAAAGAATTGATGTTTCCAAACTGCGGTGCTAGAGAAGACTCTTGGACTGCAAGGAGATCAAATCAGTCAATCCTAAAGGAAATCAACTCTGGATATTCACTGGAAGGACAGATGCTGAAGCTCCAATACTTTGGCCACCTGATGTGAAGAGCCAAATCATTGGAAAAGACCCTGAGGCTGGGAAAGACTGAGGGCAAGGGAAGAAGAGGGCGACAGAGGATGAGATGGTTGGATGACATCATTGACTCAATGGACATGAGTTTGCGCAAACTCCAGGAGATGGTGAAGAACAGGGAAGCCAGGTGTGCTGCAGTCCACGGGGTGGCAAAGTCAGGCACAACTTAGGACTGACCAGCACAACAATATTTTTAGCAGTACTGTTATCACTTTTCAGGATGGAAACTGAGCCATAGAGAAGATAATAAACTTTCCCATGAAGTCACTAAGCTGGTAAGTGGCTGTATAGTAACACTTCTTTTTCTATAGCTCATAGAATTTAACTACTATGCTATACTGCCTTATTAGGCTGTAAGGGTATTTAATGGGATGGTTTGACTAAAGTTGCAAGTAGGGGGCTATTACCACCACATCGGAAGTTACGGCTTCTACATATGAATTTGTGGGGAGGGGGTACTAACATTCAGTCCATAACACTAGCACTTCCCAAACTTTTTCATGTCATGGCACACGTAGAAAGGGGTAATATTTGTTTTGCATGCTTGCTGGGATAAACCGGGAGGGATTTGGAGCCTTGAGGGAGGCTCTGCTGGGACAGATATGACTGGCCCTGGACAGATATGACTGCCCATTTGCCTCCCAGAAGGGATCAATAAGTATCCTACAAAGTTTGGCAAACTACACACCTTACAAAACCATAAACTATTCAGAACACAAACAGTATCAGCCATTATAATCACTGTCTCAGAACCTCATTTTGGATCTTTCATGATTTAGCTGATATCTTTCTGGAAGACATTAGTGTGGAAAGGGGTTTCCTAGGAAGTTGATCAATAATCACTGGAGAAAAGACGAGAACATTTAGAAAACTATGCTGCAAGGGATACATCTCAGTTTACTGAAATAGAGTATTTCTTAATACGAAAATAAAAATCATTGTTTAAATTATGCATCACGTCCAACTAACACTGAGTACTTACATGTGTCAGAGCAGTGCTAGACACGGGAGACCACAAACGAATAAACAATATCTCTCCCTCCAAAGGTTACAATCTATTGATATGAGTAAAGGGCTTTCTATCTAGCTTTGGGAACCAGGCTATAAACGAGCAATAACTCACTGAGGGTAGTACAAACAGTAGAAAAGAAGATGCTGTGAACTGACTAATTAAAACAAAAAGTCATCTGACTACCTATCTCATTTTGGGCTCCTTCCAAAGAAGGGTCTGGGACAAGGACTTGGTGCAGATAGTAATTGGGAAGGGGACCTCAGAAGGCAAGAGTGAAGCAGTGATGAGTGAATCAGAGAGAAGAATTAGCAATAGTAAAGCTATGTCAAAGAGGGCACCAGCAGTGCAATGTCATCAGGATCTCTGAGATATATAGACAGTGCCTCCAAAGATATACATCTGGTAGAGGCTGGAATATTTCTTTTCCAGCTCTGTTCCCCCTTTAGTTAAGAGTTACCCCCACAGGGAAATAAGTTGCCATGCTAGTTCCCCCAAATCCAATGTAGATGTGTTGAGCTCTCCCAGCACTAGAAAAGACCCTGGGCCAGAATGTGGAAGAGCACTACAGAGGCTGGAGTCTGGGCTAATACAGAACTGTTTCAGTGTGGTTAAAATTAGAGGTGAGCTGAGGGATAACAACAGAATGCCCAATACATTGACTAGAGTAACCTGTAAGGACATCTGGGATCTGATCTAGCACAATCTGACCTAAGGAATGGTTGAGGAAAGCTTAGATGGACATCTTACTAAATTACATTCCACAGAAAGTGTCTCTGGTTCCTGCAAGCAGTCAAACTTAGGGGTAATAAATCCTGACACTGTCCAGCTAAGAAACAGGAAAACGCTGATTTGCTCATGGGCCTATCTGATTCTCTGGCTATGAGGTCAAGACTGGAGTCTTAGCAGTTCTTATGAAAATCCTGACACTCATTCACCAATTATTTTCTAGGAATTGATGTGTATTGCTCTTCTTGTGTTTCAGGACAGAAATCTTTGAATTGCTTTAGGGAGTTTTTCCAAAAACAGTGATGTAGTTTTGCATCATTTTGTCATGACTGGACCTACTGAAAATTTCCTGACATTCTGAATTCATGGCAATAATATTTGCGCTGTTGTAGCTGGTTTGTATTTTTTTTGTTGTTTTGTATTAAAGTAGAGGAGAAATAAGAAAAGGTTAAGGATTGCATCTAAATGTATTAAGCTTGAAGGCTTCAACATAAATGAAAAGATTTATAGAAACTTATTAAGATCTTAAAGTTTCTATAAAAATTTCATCATTGCTGACAATATCTACTCTCATTAACTCTGCCCAAGCAGTTCTTGTGTTGCTGTAAGGCTGAAGGTGAGTGTATTTTACAATTTACCAAGCAGTATAGGAGTTTTCTGGAGAATTTTCATTGGAGGCCCAAGGTTAAACAATAGATATTTTTATGATTACAAGAGAACATATATATACTCTTCTCTCTTCTATCATAACATATAAGGAAATAACTATTCTTAATCCCTAGAAACTGTGCTGCTGGTGATGTGGGTACATTATGGCCCTTTATATGAGCATATGTAACTTCTCTTTGACCATGAGTGGACAAGTCTTTTTAAAAGTTCTGGAGGGTGGGGAAGAGCTCCAGGGATCACCCGGGCTCTGTCAGTAAGTTCCAATCTGAGACATCAAATCCAGTTGCACAGAAACCAAATGTCAATATTTACAAAGCTCTTTCCATCTTATATCCTGCTTCCTTTTCTTTTTATGCTTTCTCTTCCCCTTTCTTTCCTCTCTTTTCTTTGATCCTCTTCTTCCCTCTATTCCATTCGCTCTCATTTTTCTCATGCCCAATAATCAGTCCACAGTCTGTACATTCTGAAAGAGGATTCAGTGATGGAAAAGAAAGGGCCTCAAACAAAGCTGTCCTCCAAGACAGAGCACTCTGGAGGGTGGTGGCTGGTGACTGGGGCCAAGCCTGAGGACTAGTGCTCAGGGCTCTGAGACTCTCAACCGAAAGAAGTATTAGGCTTCTGCAGGCTTCATGGCTGTATGAAGCCTCCGATTTCAAAGCTTTCCTGGGCTGACAAGGACTTGCTAATTTCAAACATTCGAACCAATTACTATCACAAAGAACTCTGGACAATAATCAGAGGAGCAGTGTGAGAGTGCTGGGGAGGAACGGCCCTGCAGGTTTCACTCTGCTGCTCTGCCCCTCAACATGGAGTCCATATTCTGCTCCAAGAGTAAATAAAAACACAGTGCAAAATACAAATGTGCTCAATGGGTCCTCCTGGCTGTCTTGTTCTCAGTAATGGGATACATAGGGACCCTGTCCTGCATGTAGTCCAGTAATTTCTGATGGTGTTAATTAAAAACTTTTGATGCTGATTTGAATGGAAAATACCTCAAACAGCGTTTTCTTTATTGAAACACAAGTTCCAAGCCATGGATTATTAGGTTAAGCTCTGTCATCAGTGAGACCAGTATAAATGCTTTTCATACCATCTGCTTTGACAAATAATAATAATAATAGTGATAAACGAAAAAGAAGAGAAACCATTTGGATTGACTCTTTTATTTTAACCTGTTTTTTAAAGGACTAAATTGAAAATCTGTGTCCCTGAATGTGGAACATATGATTTTTTTTAAATCTTTTTTTTTCAAATCCTTGCAGAACATTCAAATCACCCAATGTTCCAGGACCTGAATTTTTTATATTTTAAAATGGGGAAAGCTGCTTAAAATAAGTGAATCAGCTGCTAAGTGATTTCTCTCTGTCTCTTTCTCTACTCTCCCTTTCAAAAGGCTGGAAAAATACTTAAAATGGTGTATGCAGTTGATATGTGCTGCTTAAGAAGCTTAATATAATTATTGAGGACTCAGACTTTCTATTTAAATACAAGAGAGGCAAGGGCAATAGAAGCTGAGTTATGAGCATGCATCGCTTGTGAGGTATGGGGAATGTTTCCAAACGTTTAATCCACTGAGCAAGGTAAGGGGTGCAAAGCAGTTATCCACAGGTTTCTCTGTCCTCCGGGAAACCTGAGAAATCCAGAGAGCAATGTAAGCGGATCGTGTGACAGATGCTGTGCAGGAAGCAGAAAAATGCACTCTGCAACCCAAAGCTTTTGTGAAGCACTAAGCACACCACCAAAACATCCTGATTGATTTCTAAGACTTGTCTCCAATTTTGTTTTTAATTTTCAGTTCACACCAAGGCTTAAAGTCTTGGACACCTACTTTGAGAGTTCCCTTGAATATCGCCTCACAGATGACATCTTCTCTTTTTCTCTTCTGTGTTTCCATATACCTATCATTTTCCATTTCCTAACCTGTTTATTCAAACTGTCTGTAACATTATCTAAATCCTTGAAAGACCACAAGATTTTCCTTCTTCATCCTGAAGGTCTTCATCACTCTTGCTCTTGTTTTGATTTACAGATCTCTACCAGTGGAAAATTTTGAAAGAGATGGGAATACCAGACCACCTGACCTGCCTCTTGAGAAACCTATATGCAGGTCAGGAAGCAACAGTTAGAACTGGACATGCAACAACAGACTGGTTCCAACCAGGAAAAGGAGTACGTCAAGGCTGTATATGGTCACCCTCCTTATTTAACTTATATGCAGAGTACATCATGAGAAACGCTGGACTGGAAGAAGCACAAGCTGGAATTAAGATTGCCGGGAGAAATACCAATAACCTCAGATATGCAGATGACACCACCCTTATGGCAGAAAGAGGAACTAAAAAGCCTCTTGATGAAAGTGAAAGAGGAGAGTGAAAAAGTTGGCTTAAAGCTCAACATTCAGAAAACGAAGATCATGGCATCTGGTCCCACCACTTCATGGGAAATAGATGGGGAAACAGTGGAAACAGTGTCAGACTTTATTTTTGGGGGCTCCAAAATCACTGCGGATGGTGACTGCAGCCATGACATTAAAAGACGCTTACTCCTTGGAAGGAAAGTTATGAGCAACCTAGATAGCATATTCAAGAGCAGAGACATTACTTTGCCAACAAAGGTCCCTCTAGTCAAGGCTATGGTTTTTCCTGTGGTCATGGATGGATGTGAGAGTTGGACTGTGAAGAAAGCTGAGTGCCGAAGAATTGATGCTTTTGAACTGTGGTGTTGGAGAAGACTCTTGAGAGTGCCTTGGACTGCAAGGAGATCCAACCAGTCCATCCTAAAGGAGATCAGTCCTAAGTGTTCTTTGGAAGGACTGATGCTAAAGCTGAAACTCCAATACTTTGGCCCCCTCATGCGAAGAGTTGACTCATTGGAAAAGACCTTGATGCTGGGAGGGATTGGGGGCAGGAGGAGAAGGGGATGACAGAGGATGAGATGGCTGGATGACATCACCGACTGATGGACATGAGTCTGAGTGAACTCCGGGAGATGGTGATGGACAGGGAGGCCTGGCATGCTGTGATTCATGGGGTTGCAACGAGTCGGACATGACTGAGCGACTAAACTGAAGTGAACTGAAAGAGGATGAAGTTCTTCATAAAGGCTAAGCACTTTGGCAAGTCTTCTTTCCTTCCCTCCCTCACTGCAGGCTGCACTGACCTCACTCTCTTGGAAAAGTGTACATCATTGGCCTTCTAGCCTGTTGGGACATGATATGATCCTTCAGTAATAACAAAGACAATGATAAAGATAACAGAAAATGCTCACAAAGCAGGTGAAGGGAATGCATAAGGCAACAGAACTAAAACTCCAAAAGGGAAACAGGCCTGAGCAAACCACCACCTGAACTCCTTTGTTCACAGAATTTATGATTTTGCTCCCAGAGAAAATTGATAGGTGATATTGTCTATAAAGAACTAGTAAATGTAAATTAACAGATATGAGGCAAATGAATGCATTTCATGATGATTTCCAGCTGAAATGATGTTTTTTTCCTAGAGACCAAGTTTTTGTTAAACTTAATCCTTACTCTCTTCCTTCCCCAGCAGCAGAAACATCTGGTCGGTTTTAGATTCCCCTTGGATTTCCAACTTCAAAGGGAATTATAAAGAATAACAAATTCATGTACCAGCAGTAAAAAAAAAAAAGAAAAAAATAGAACAGCAGGAGAGAATGGTAAAATTGTCCTTATTTGACTGCTAGTGACAGGCGCCACAGGCAGAACTAGGAGAAAAGACAAAGGCAGGCTCACCGGGTGACAACCTGAGTTCCTGGAAGAGACTGAATCTTTGGCTATACTCAAATATGCACAGGCTATTACAAACTCAAAGGAATTTTCTCCTTGCGTAAGTGAAAAAGTCTAAAAAGTTAGGAAGGTTAAAAAAAAAAGAAATGGGTTCACGTGTACCTGTCATGTAGTAAGCATCAACAAAAGTTTGTTGAAAGGGTGATCAGGAGACAATTGTAAAGATTCATTAAACCTCTGGGTTTTTAACTTAATTTACAGAAAATGGTATGAGATCTGATTTCACGAAGGGTTGGATAAACCATCCCAGAAATAACTCAGGCTCCTAAGAATCCACTAGATTGATCATGTCCTCATAGAAGATCAGACCTCCCAGGGTTTCCAAAAAAAGTCTGCTTCTTCCTTGCTCTGGTTCTTTATTAAAGGATGGGCAGAAATCAAAGTCCTACCAGAGTGGAGGGATAGAGTTTGAATGAGCTATTGATAGCTGTAGTTGTGCCAACTTGTGCTTGACATCACTTTATAGAACTGGATTTATCTTTCTCCTCTGTCATTTTCTCAGCAAAACTGAAATATACTTCTTAGAGTGTAGGTCTTGATATAATCAGAAATTAGAAAATGAGAACAATTAAAGAAAGTACAATTTTGCCATTGTAATTACCTCTTACAAATAGCCTTTCCTCTTTCCTGTTTTATGTGCATTGTATACAACAACAATAAACAGATATGATTATCCAATCAACTTGTTTGTGGATAAAGAGAGAGAAAGAGTTAAAAGCTAACATGTCTTTAAGTAAGTAATTATAAAAGTCTTTAAACTTAGCATTCAGCGGTTATAGATCTCCACATCACAAATACATTAGGTTGATTCATAGTGAAAGCATTAGTCACTCAAGTCAAGTCCAACTCTTTGTGACTCCAAGGACTGTCACCCACCAGGCTCCTCTGTCCATGGGATTCTCCAGGAAGAATAATGGAGTGGGTTGCCATTTCCTTCTCCAGGGGATCTTCCCAACCCAGGGATCAAACCAGGGTCACCGGCAATTTTTGCAGGCAGATTCTTTACTGTCTGAGCCACTGGGGTTGGTTGATTCATAGAATGGCCATCAAAAACTCAAAAAGCAAGTGACTTTTGATAAAAAAGTATACATCGACGGCATCTTAAGAATATTTCATAGAGTAGGATAAAATAAATAGAATCAGTTCTCTATGGAGCTCAGCATGATTTGCTAATGGAGTAGTCCCCTCAAAAGCAGACCATCTCAAAGGAAGTTCTATATATCACAGACTTTGAGTAATCTCTAGTGAAGGATGAACAATGAAGACTTCTTCGCATTTCCAATGTAAAAGAACCGAGCTGGCTGCAAAGTCATCTCATTGAATATCTTTGCCTTGAATGGAGTCTTCATCCTTCTCTCACCCCTCCAGGTAAGGGAGAATCACCAAAGTCATCTCAGTAAAAGCACGCTGTAATTCCCATCCTTGTGTTAATTGTGCGTGATTATATGTTATGTGTCTAATAAAATTTATCCAAAAAATATGCCAACTTCTTGAAAGACGGGTCTCATGCTATGAACAAAACTTTGTTTTTTTTCTTTTTGTAACTATCTGTATTTAAGTTTAAATGTCTTGGCTTGATGGGGGCATTTGCAAAAATCTCCCGCCCTATTTAACTAGAATCATCCAATCATGATTTTGAACTATACTACAGGGAAGAAGGTAGAGAATATGGAATACTACTTTATTTCAAGAAAGGTTGTTTTATAGCAAATGTAAGAATTGAATAAACACCAGACCCCAAGGCCAAGCATAAGAAAATGCCACACACACACCAAGACTCAAACACTATCATTAAGCATAGTAGTAATAATAATAGTATCTGTTATTGTGATGAGACACTTAAGGTTCACTTGGGCATAGTGAATAATACTTTAGCTAGAAAGAACTATGGGTAAACTTCCTCTTCTCTTTAAAACCCAGTTTATACTCTAGGTTTATATGACATGAGCTACATAATCCAATACCACATGTAAGAGAGAATGCAGGAAAAAGTGAAAACTTATGCCTTTATTTCAGTTGTTGTATTGGCAATATCAATCTTAAAATAATGATGGAAAGTTAACTCTTTCCAAATATGGGTATTTTGGATTATGGTGAAATAGCAGTAGCTTTAAAACAGTATAATAGCTAGATCCTACTTATCTTTTCCTGGAATGCCCGCTTCAATGCCAAGCTGTCAGATACATTCCTGACCTTTTGAGGACATTATAATGATGGTAATGCCAGGCCAGGATAAAGAAAAACAGAAATGATCAGAAGACTGAGGGGAAAAAGACATGGGATGGAAAAAAAAAAATAGTTTGTATTGTCGACACCATCCAGTCTAGCAATTTTTACAGATGCTTTCTGTTTGCTTGAGACAGTTTATTGCTTATGTTATTTCTTATGTTTCTTTTTTTTTATGTGCTTTCCTCCACCAACTTTGTTCAAAAATATTTTTTATGTGTCCATACTGCAAACCCTCATATCTTTTTAGATTTAGTGCAGTGGAAGAACTCTTTTTTTTTTTTTCCTCTAAGGGTTAAGACACATCAATATTCCAGCTACTCACTTTCGAGGCCAATGGAAAATGTGCTCCTAAGATTAAACAGACCTGAGTAACACATAAATCCAGTTTATACTGATGCAGGATGGTACGCAGTTACTCACATCCTGAATCTCTGATGAGTGGAATACACCTGTTGGAACAGTCACTGACCTGCAGGTCAAAGACAGCCAGGCAGGATAAAACCTTCACTACTGGTCCTCTGCAGACAGCCTAGTTGCATGAAGCATTCATCCTTGTGGATTTGGGTGTATAGGAGGTGGTCTAACTATAGGAAACTGACTTGGGGCTCTTTAAATATTCTGAGGATAAACTCGAGTAATACACACAGGCACAGAGGCAACGAGTACCCCTTGTTCTGCAATGCACCATCTCCCTCTATGCCCACTTTCCCAGACATAGTGCTTTTTTTTGAAAAATTATTCAGACTATTAATGTATAATTCCTCCCTTTTCAGACTTCTTAAGTTCCCCCTTAGGAAGAAGCCTTTTGTTTTGGCCAATTAAAACAAACAAAAAATACCTATAAATGTTTAAATCCTGTGTTACATTTGGTTTAAGTAGGTTCACCATATTTATCTAGGATGTGTTGGGTGTAGCCATGCTGGACTTCTCAGTAGTCAGACGGTTATGTTTCCTTTCACTTCAAATATGGAATTATATATAGCACAGAATATATCCAGTGATGAGTGTAGTTAATGTGGTATTGATCTGGCATGCAAATCATCATCCTAAGTTTGAATCAAAGGAAAAAAAAAAACACCGCCCCCCAAAAAAACCCAGGAAAACTCATCCAAGAAACCTAGCTAAACTTGTAAAATATCTCTGTAGTCAACTAAATTGCCCTTTGGCTTACAGATGTGCATAAAAATGTTATGAAACACATGTCTGAGATCTTATGATCAGTGTTTACATTTCAGAAAATATGACAGTAATACTCAGAAGAAAAATATTCCTGTATATAATGATCTGAATGTTTTTAACATTAAAATGTAGAAGGTTCAAATGGGCCTGAAATATTGATGGGCTAAATGCTATAATGACTGGGGTTTGCTTCAGAAAAACGTGGAGGTAGCACCGGAAACAATAGGCCATGGGTTTAGTCACTGTGCAAGCTGGGTCATGAGTACATGGGATTCACGATATCGATCTGCCTACACTCGGGTATTTAAAACTGCTCATATAAACAATTTAAAAATTTATACTGATTTGAACTTTCATTTACTCATAATTTATTGACTGATTCATTTACTTTTTATACATAAGATTATGGAAACAAAACATAAAAACAAAAATAAGAAAATATTCTTAGGCATTTAGGTGAAGTAAGCTATTCTTCTTCAGAAACAGTATATATTTATTTAAAATGATGGTTATAAGGACTATGTAATTACACGTAGAATTCTTAGGTTAAATTTTGAAGGCAGGACATAAAATTATATGGAAAGTATGATTACAGCACGTTTTAAAAAATATATCCTCAGGGGAAAATGAGAGTAAAGAAATATATCAAATGGTTATTAATGGTTGGATTTAAATTATAGAAATAATTACTTTAATTTTTCTTCATTTTACTCCAATGTGTTTTTTCAAATTATTTTTAATAAGCATGTATCATTTTAAAATGAAAATAAATATTTATTCATTAGTGGATAAGATGTGCTCTCCTTTCCGAAGGAGCTTTTCATTTACTAAAACAGAGAATCTACAAACACCCAGCATTGCCCTGATAGTTTAAATCTACATACCTAGATGTGAAACACACCCATCAGATTTTATCTGATCACAGAAACATAAAGAGGTTTCTGTGTGTTGGATAGAAATAGGAGAGGAACTGGTTTGCAAGCCAGAAAAAGTGTGAAATTCAGGCCATTTTGTGATGAGATCATTTCACAATGAATGCAAAGGGAATTACCCAATGAGCCTCTCTCTTGAGTTCTAAACATTCACACTGATACAAGTTTCTTTTAGGGCAGCATAACAAGCAAAGTTTGAAGTGAGAGTAGGGAGTTAGAACCTAAAGGCTTGTGCCCTTCACTGGCAAGATGGGTACCTTCAGAGAGACAGATAAATGTACAATAGAACTAGAAACAAAAATAAAGAAGAAACAAAAATGAAGCATTCATCCTTGTGGATCTGGGTGTATAGCAGGTGGTCTAGCTATGGGAAACTGACTTGAGGCTCTTTAAATATTCTGAGGATAAACTGGAGTAAGGCACACAGGTACAGGGGCCTATCTATTGTACAGATAGATGTACAATAGAACTAGAAACAAAAATACAGTGACATCTGTAGATTATGTGCAATAGATATGGAAAGTCTCTGCTAGAAAGCTATCTTTATTACCCAAGAGATTATTTTCCTCATCTTATGCACATTCACACAAACAGAAGTCAAGAGTATAGGTGCTAAAATTTTGGAGAATATGATGTTCATATAACTAAATAGGCCTGGCCGGGGCCAGGCAGAATATATTCAGATGCCAGGCAAGTCACCCTCTCACTCTTTCCTCTCTGGTATAACTGTCAGCGCATTTCTCTGCAGGCTAATCTCTAGTACACTCAACTCTTTCAGGTCCTGTCTTGATGATGTTCTACCAATATTCCCTCAGTCCAGACCTGCACTCTCCTCCCAGCCACTGAACTCTCAAGAATTCTTGAAATTCTCAATTTTAAAACTTTACAAATTCTCACCACAAGACACATAGACCTCGTTTCAAACCTAGGTTCCCTTGCAGCCTTGATGTTGATCCTCTTACTTAACTGGTAATGGTGGTGGTAGTGGTGAGGGTTGTTCATGTCCCTTGTGTTTGTGGGTATACCCAGGAGCAATCATTGATTCACATGAAGCAAATGCATTTCACATTTGTAGCATATCATCAAATAATAGCAGGTAATTCAAAACATCGTAAAATATGTTTGGAGAATTTTGTCTGCGTAAGGCAAAAACACCCAGTGTTCCACATAGAAACATCCATGCTCAGCTTCATCAAATCACCTTCTCTGTCCACTCAGGGGACTCCTTTGGAAATAGACATATATTATCTCTGAAGAGTTTTTCAAGCAAGTCCTTTGAATACTTCCTCCCCCGTGCAGTGAAATCAGTGTAAACTGTTTGCTGAACTCTGTGACGGTAGGTGCTTAAGATCATGTTTCTTATCATTCTAAATGATGGTATTTCAAATGAATAAATAGGAAATGGAACAGGTACCCTTCACCAGTGTCAAAATACTTTCTGTTCAAATTTAGCATTTGAGGTGGTGGACTCGCCACAGCTTTAGGTCTAATTCTTTCTGAGGTTGGGAGAAATATACTTGACTTCTGTGCACCTCAATATTTTGGGCCGCCGTTTAGAGATAATGAAAAGTTGCTTACCAGACAGCAATGTCACGAGGAATATCCAGTTAGTGATAGTGAAGCATTCTGAAATGAAAAGAATACCATTAGTGCTAGGTATAGGTAAAATGTATGACAACATGGCAATCATAGAAAATAACACATTTACTTCTCACTCAGGACACTGACATACTGACACTATATAAAAATAAAGGATGCTCCCCTTTGGGAATGAAAATACAACTGCACCCCGAGAAAGGGCTTTTGTATTTGCCTGTGTGTTTTAACTTTAAGGCTCTAACCAGTTGCAACCAGTTGTGAATGACTTGCCTATTGCTGTAATTCACTGTAACTTGTGTTGAGAAAGTTATGTTTTATGGTTAATTATCCATGGTCTGTTTAAAAAAATAAATCAAACCATTGTGAACCACCAGGATTTGCAGCTTCATTTGAACTTCACTGTACTTTTGATTAAACATTTTGTAAATAAAAACAAACTGGTTTCTCCTTGTTTGGGGTTGTTTGTTCCTTGTGTTCTGGATATAAATATTGTGGCAACAGTGGTGGAACAAGCTATGGATTATTTACCCCTGGTTTCATGAGTTGTGAGTTACTGGCCTTATCCTCTTTCATGTGTATAAATAAATGTATAGCATTATATTCCAAGTCCTGTAAGACAACTGGAATGAGTGAACTGAAACCTTTTAAAACCAAAACCTTTTATGCTAAGTCACAGAGCAACAAAACAAACCCCAAATTAACATTTAAAAAGCTTCTACTGTGGAGCAGCAAAATCCCCAAATATTATATAATCTGCATTTTAAAAATTGCTTCCCTAACAAGCAGCAGGTCTATCAACAATTCCACATGGAGGTCTTTCCACTGCTTTTATAATGGAGATGCCATAGACGGTTTTACCTGAGATCACCTCCCACCCACAATATCACCATCAGAATGAAGCCCTGAAAATAACCAGAATGATAACTTAAGCCAAAATCGATTTAGAAAGATCAGGAGTTACTGTAGCTAAAGATAATGAAACATTATAAAAGAAGAATTCTGTATAAAACTTGTCATCATCCTATGACTTATATAAATAAAAGAAGCCTCAAAACTAATTGCCTAAGGAAAGTGAGTAAAGTCAAGATTCAAAAGACCCTGTGGCAGAGTGTAAGAGGAGTATATTTGAGACCCATAATCATATGGCCCTAACACATCTGCATATGAAACTCAATAAGGATCCCTAAAGTACCTTGCTCAAAATTATGTTTGTTAAACGATCCAATGGTCTGTGCATCACTGACCATTAAAAAGGACCTCCAGAAAAGACATAAAATTTCTTTCTGCAATTTGTTATTTTTTAAGAAAAGACAGAGACAGGATAATAAGGGCTTTCTTATAAAATGGGGTGGTCGCCCTTGACTGAAATTTGAAGAACACTGTATTTGATATCATCTGACCCCTTTATTACTATCATGGCTTACTGCTTACCTGCATAAGCACTAAGAGGGGACAGTCACTGCAGCTCACCAAAATATTTAGGTAAAATATTCCTAAAGCAGGTACTATGTGCTGGGCACAACTAGAGTGATTCTTGTTGAAAGAGTATAAGTTAGTGACTGAGGTTCTTGTTGCAACATTTAAAAATATCTATTACTATTGCAATGGCACCCCACTCCAGTACTCTTGCCTGGAAAATCCCATGGACGGAGGAGCCTGGTAGGCTGCAGTCCATGGGGTCGCTAGGAGTCGGACACGACTGAGCGACTTCACTTTCATGCATTGGAGAAGGAAATGGCAACCCACTCCAATGTTCTTGCCTGGAGAGTCCCAGGGATGGGGGAGCCTGGTGGGCTGCCGTCTATGGGGTCGCACAGAGTCAGACATGACTGAAGCAACTTAGCAGCAGCAGCAGCATCACTATTGCCAATAGCAAAGAGAAGCCAGGTTTACCCTAAGAGTTGTTAAGGACTCCTGAAAAATTAGAAGTTTAAATTTTGCCCTATCTTCCTGTATGCCTGGAAATAGAAAGTTTAGGCTTGTCAACCCTTCCTAGGCCTGGATCCCATATTGCAGAAGAAAAACTAGAAGTAGCTTACAAGTTCCCAGGGCCGTGGTTACAACCAAAAAAGAGTGCTGTTCAAAAGCAGCTGGAATTAATGGGGCATTGCAAGGTCAATTCTGTCCTAAGTATGTTTCAGAGAGCGCAAAAATCTACTGAGAGGGAATTGAAAGTTAGTCTGATAAACTGAGGCAGGAAAAAGTCCAAATATGTTTTACTCAAAGACATTTTCCCTACTCTTTTGATAACCAGATAGCTCCAAATATTTTTGACAATCAAGAAAATGCTCCTCCATGGAGGAATAACGTTTCATCCAAATTCAAGCAAACCCATTTGAAAATCAGGGTATTCTAAATGATTCCTTGTATACAGAACTGTAGACCAAAACTAAGTGTTTGGCTACAGATGATTACTCATGTTAAAATTACATTATAAAGAAACATTTTACATGATGCAGTATTCAATTTGATAATCAAGTACACACATACGAAACTGCCTATTGGAATCCACACTTACTACAATTGAGAAAACCACAATTCAAAACGATTAATGCACACCAATGTTCATAGCAGCACTATTTACAATAGCCAAGACATGGAATCATCCTAAATGTCCATTGACAGATGAATGGATAAAGATATGGTATATTTATACAGTGAAATACTATTCACTCATAAAAAGAATGAAATATTGCCTTTTGCAGCAACATGGATGGACCTAGACATTATCATACTAAGTGAAGTAAGCCAGACTAAAAAAGACAAATATGATATCACTTATATGTAGAATCTTAAAAAAAAATGATACACATGAGTTTATATTCAAAACAGAAATAGATGCAAAGACATAGAAATTAAACATGGTTACCAAAGGGGAAAGGGATAAATTAGGATTTGGGGATTAATATATACTCACTACTATATATAAAGTAGATAACCAACAAGGACCTACTGCACAATAACAGGGAACTATACTCAATATTTTATAATAATCTATAAGGAAAAATAATCTTAAAAAGAATTATATATAACTAAATCACTTTGCTGTATAACTGAAACTAACACAACACTGTACACAGAAAAGATATATGCATAAATATATATGTGAATATCTTGCTTAAAGACGAATATTGTGACCAATTTTCATTATGTTTCACAAACAAATCTGTCTGAACTATAGATTCTTTCAAGGAAAAAAATCTGAAAGGAAATGTATTTACGAAATACTTTAAAAACATATGTTAGCTTAATCCTTATTGCTATTCAGACAACAAAAGATGCGCCCATGTCATCATACATACAGAGATACTACAATCCCAGTGATCTTGATCATTCAGTTGTCACAACAGTGAACCACACATTTAGATAATGAAACCTGAAAAACCAGACAAAACTCTCCTGGCTTTGATTTTTATCTTTATGCACCAGGCTTTTCCATACAAAAGGAATCCAAAATTCAATAGCGAACATATAAGAGAAAGTCAAACAAACTAGGAAATAGCCTGAATCTTTTATGAAAAGTAGAGAAAAATCTACCTTCTTCCTTTAGTAAATCAAATGAACCAATTCCGTACGGCCTTACCATCCAGAAGTAAAATATGATCTAAAGGAATGATACTGATGCCAAACACACAGTGATCAAGAGCTTCAGTAGTTTCTACTCAGATCCATCCTCTCTCCGGCCCCGTTTCACCTTTCCTGATTGCATTAAGAACCTTCAGAACTACTAGCGCATACCTGATCTTACTTTCCTCTGGCATAAACCTCAGAGTACCTAACGCTGTGCTCACTAGCATTTTGTATCTATTTTAGAACCATTTGATAGGCAGAAGCTGAAAGGGAAGAACAAAACAAACCTCCAAAGACCTCTAAACTCCCTCATCAGACAAATGCCTGGTGCCCAGAGGACATCAGCCAGTTAAGTGAAACAAAATTTGTAACAGGGAAGGAAGACTGATAAACCTCCTACAAATCTCACCATGTTCCCCTTTGGGAAGGGAGTTATTCCAGTGAAAAAGTAGGGGGTGTAGGAAAGAAGTGAAGAACAACAACAAAAAAACTTTATTATACATTGGAGACTTAAAGGCAGTGCAATGATCCAAAGGTGTTCCAGGGAATAGTACGACAGAAACTTTTAAAAGAATTCCAGAAACTACAAGTTCTTAAATGGATCTGTTGTTTAAGGGATGAATTCTGTAGGGAGTTTGAATTAAGTGTCTGCTGTAGCATCTAGTTGTTTTCTCTTTCATTAAGACTTTGAGGTTTGAATATACTTTGCCATGAGAAAAAAACTGTAGGGCTTTATCCAGCCCCCAAAGTAAAAAGCAAGAGAAAGACAGGGTTTATATAACCAGCTTTTTACATAAATATTACATCAGGATACATTTCAAATGAAAACACACACATACACACACACAGCTGTCTTCCTTATCCTTTCTATTTTAAAATTCATTTCTTACTTTAAATGTTGTTGATTTTTCACAAAATAAGTAAAAACCAAGTCAGCATTAAACACCTCAGAATAATTTTAGTCTTATGTTACCTGGAAAATTTACCACAGCATGGAGGGTCACAAAATCTTGTTCTAAAGCCAGTGAAGGCACTGACAATTATGGGATGTTTTGCTGCAGCTCAGGGCAACTAGAAATGGTCGTGAATGTTAGCTAACTCCCTTCTCTACAGTCTGAAAAAAGGGAAAAAAAACTGTAAGTTTTCCCCATCTGTTATTTCCTTTTTTTTTCTTTTTGGCTGTGGAAAAGTAAAATTATGCAAGAGCTTTTGAATGTAAAGGCTGTGTGTGCTTTTTCCCTTTTTGTCTCTGTGTACCGGTTATGCGATGTTGCGTAACTGAGTACAGAGTAGGCGGTTAGCGTTTACTATTGATTTACACTATGCCATCTAATGAATTCAGAACACTAAAAAGAAAGGAGCAGGAAGGCAGGGAAGAAAAAAGAGAAAGAGAGAAACAGGGAGAGGAAAAAAGGACCAAACAGAGGGGAGAGAGTAAGAGTCAATTAGAGAAACAATTCTAATATCTGGAATAGTTTCATTCTTATTACCTTCAGCTCTGATTCTCAGTTATTGTTCAGGTCTCAGAAAAACGGATTTGAGTTAAGTGACCCCAATATTCTGATCGTATGTCTAATGAGGATTACTGGCAGGAGAGTGTCTGAAAGTACTAATGTGTCAAATCACTTAAAAGCAATTCCACCACACTGTCAGACTCCTCCATATGCTCCTGTTATTCTCTCGATACCTCTGGGAATCCATACCTGTGCTAGCCAATGCTATGGCCTAACTGGTTTACTTAATAGCAAATATCATTTGAAAAACACACAGAGATATCACCAGGGTAGAGAGAAATATCTTCAATGTTACCCTTCCCTTTTAAAAATACATGAAGAATGCATATGGAAATCTTTGAATAGGTCATTATTTTACTTTGGAAGAACGTATAAGTGAAAGTCGCTCAGTCGTATCCGACCGACTCTTTGAGACCCCATGGACTATACAGTCTATGGAATTCTCCAGGCAAGAATACTGCAGTAGGTAGCTGTTCCCTTCTCCAAGGGATCTTCCCAACCCAGGGATCGAACCTAGGTCTACCACATTGCAGGCAGATTCTTTACCAGCTGAGCCACCAGGGAAGCCCTGGAAGAAAGTATATACACATTATTTGACTAAATAGAACAGCCCAATATAGGGCAATGAAAGAGAAACGGTCAATGAGAGAAGATTCTAAACTGATGAAGATGCTTGTAAGAGAAATTTCAATAATTTCTAATATTGTGCTTATGGAGAGCACCTAAAATAAACTTTTGATCTGAATGGCTACAGACATCTCCAGTCCTCTGAGCCTGTCTGATGCTTCTTGTGCCACATAATGAGTTCCCAAAGCTGAGGCTAGAAAGTACGGGTGAAGTTGACTATGCTGCTAGGCATGGGACCATCCTGTACCTGAGTGCCCTCCTATGGCTGAGGACAATCACTAAAGTGATAAAAATAAATAGAAATTCTCTTTATTAGCAGCCAGTTAGAAAGCAAGGCACTACCCTTCTTGAGTGTGTTTGTAAATGGTGACTAGAAAAAAAATCATAGGAGGTCACCTAAAGGAAAGAACAAAAGTTAGAGGTTACATTTCTGATCCTCCAATGTTCTCTTTTCTCCCATTTCAGCTTAGAAAATAAAAATAGATGCCTACTCCACCCATTTTTCAAGGATGATTCAATGACTGGCAGCCGTGTGCACACAGCTGATACCCAGCACCTAGCACAGTGCTTGGCACATTCTCTATGTTCAGCAATACTTGTTGAAACAGTAAAATGGTTATGGAAGAAACAGCCCAGTAGGAATAGTATACTAGAAAAGCCTCAGAAAACATAGGCCAAAGATTTACAGGAAATCTTAGGCTATGCTTAGACTGTAGACACAAAATAATGATGTAGATAAAGTGTCAAACAGTTATTTGGTGATCAGTTGACTTTAGCTTCATTTTATTAGAAACAAAGCTTAACAAAATTGTAATACTAGTAATATCAGCAAAGTTTTGTGTTCATTTCCACCATCCCTTTGGACTATTTTTCATTTCAGTCTTAGGCACAGAAAAATCCATTTTAATTTCCATGGACACATTCTAAAGGAAAAGTCATGGGATAGCAACATAATTCATCTTTTAAAAAATCCTGAGAAGAATGTAGCCATTTAATAATGGGGGAAAATATAGCTTTTTGTTGAAGGGCAAGGCAGGTTGAGTTTTGATTAGGTTATGCAAATTTAAATTAATAGAAGGGCAACCAAGAATGTACTGATTTCCATTTTCTTGGTTACATAGGAGTTTTAAATTTCTGGATTAGAAAGTCAGAAATGCCATCTTTCAGCTAATTGGTGAATAAGACCTTTAGAGAAAGAGTTGTGAGTATAATATTTCAGTTGAAGATTTAACTAAGTGTGTTTGGCAATGGTAGCCATAGTACTTTCTATAAAGTGGGGCTACCTTCTTGTTAACTCATCTGGGACTAAGCATGTACAAATCAGTGAAAACTTCTGAAAGATTTTTTTATTTTTTTAATCATTAGTATGATCTAATCTAATTCAGAATTTCCTTCATCAAGCATCCAAGCAGCAGGTCAACAAGATCATTCCATGTGCTGTTTCATTTACTGGATTATTAAAAGTGGATGAGAATATGCCTGGACCCCTCACTTTGTGTGTGAAGATTATGAAACTCAGAAGGTAATTTTCTCAGGAGTTTGTATTTTGAGACAGAGCTGAGACTTGTACCTTAAGGCTCACAGTTCATTTCTCCACAGGACAGGGTAAGTCAAAGTTGCATAAAGTGAATCTTATTTTAAATGCTATAAAGAGAGATTTCAAAAGATTTTTTATAAGATAAAGACTACTTACATTATGTAAAATGTTCCCCTCAAAGCTATCTTATAATTTTCCATCTTTAATCTGAGTCTCCTCTTCCTCCCTTTTTTCTTCCTCCTTATTCTTTAGACCTTTGGACTCAGTCTCTCTTACTGTGTCTCACTCATTTATCTCTGTACCTGGCTTTACCTGGTGACTCAGATGGTAAAGAATCTGCCTGCAATGCAGGAGCCCCAGCTTCAGTTCCTGAGTTGGGAAGATCTCCTGGAGAAGGAAATAGCTACCCACTCCAGTCTTCTTGCCTAGAGAATTCCACGGACAGAGGAGACTGGTGAGCTATAATTCATGGGGTCACAAAGAGTCAGACGCGACGGAGTGACTTATACACACTGGCTTTAAATTCTTCCCCTTTTCTCACTTTTTATCTGCTTCTATGTTTATTTATTAGTCTTCTTCATAAAAATGATTTCTTTTTCTAAATGTGTTTTGAGAGTCTCAGAAATCTTAAAGGATGAAAAAGTTTGGATTTAGCACTATACAGTGAATAGGTATTTGGTATACATTTAAATGCTTTATAAGCTGAAACAAGGTCCTGACACCTGAGGGTAACCTACAGCGATAGACTCTGCCTGTGTTACAAACTGCTGGGGAGGACAGTGGGCCTTGCGTTACAGGAATCTCATTCAAGATAGAGAGCAAAGGCTCACAATCTCCAGACACGACCACTCTTTTTTTCTATCACATCAGGTCACCTTTCTGTTTCCTTTTCTTTCTTTCTATTCCACAGTCACAACTATTTTGAGACTGATTGTGGCATAGCAGGAAGAGATCTAGAGAAATCCTAGTGACTTAATGTGGCTTAATGACATTGGCCAAACTCTCAATGCCAAAAAAAGACAAGAGAGTTGCATACTGAATCTGCAGATACACAGAAAGTAAAGTCTGAGGAGGTTCAGAGTGAGCTTAGATCAGATAAAGAGATCTCTGTATAACAGGGACATTGCTGCAAGAATCATTTAGATTGTGTCATTGTTTCCTTTATAAAGCTTAACTCCTGTGGGGTTTACAATTCAGTTAAAATGATTGGCTCTAGGCTGAAATGCAGCTCTAGATATCTTAGAGTGAGAGGTGTTTTTTTTTTTTTCCTTCCGCCCTCCCCCGCTGCTTATTCCTTAACAAAGAAGGTATACAGCAACTATTTAGCCATTTCAATGACATCTCCAATACTTTGGCCACCTGATGCAAAGAGCCAAATCATTGGAAAAGACCCGATGCTGGGAAAGATAGAGGGCAGGAGGAGAAGGAGGCGACAGAAAATGAGACGGTTGGATGGTATCACCAAATCAATGGGCATGAACTTGAGCAAACTTGAGGGAAGCCTGGCATGCTGCAGTCCATGGGGTTGCAAAGAGTTGGACATGACTGAGCAACTGAACAATAACAATGTCGTCTGAATTCTGACTGCACATGCATGTGTGCTAAGTCACTTCAGTTGTGTCCACCCCTTTGTGACCCCATGGACCGTGGCCTGCCAGGCTCCTCTGTCCATGGGATTCTCCAGGCAAGAATGCTGGAGTGGGTTGCCATTTCCTCCTCCAGAGTTCTTCCCAACCCAGGGATCGAACTCGCATCTCTTAAGTTTCCTACATTAGCAGGCATGTTCTTTACCACTTGGGCCACCTAGGAAGCCCTTTCTGGCTGCACACCTCGCCCTAAAAAAGAGTAGGTGCTAATCAAGGAGACTAATCTACAGTGAGTGAAAGTGAGTAACATCCACTGTGGAAAGAAGGATATTTCATTACACTTTATTGGAATGAATAGGATTCTGGCAATACTTTGGTAAACGTCTACCATTTCTATTTCTTGACTAGAAAACATCACAATTACAGGAAGCAGAAATTCCTGGTGGTTTCCTTAGATCTCCTTCTTTGTAAGCCCATTACCAGGGTAGCTATAATAATCAATAATATTTTAAATGCCTTATTCCTATGTCTCTAGCAACTAGCCACAATGGTGAGAAGGGTCAGGAGGAGGAAGTCCCAGACAGAAGTTAAAATTAATAGGCCAGAAGCAAACTAGCATTTATTGAATACATATTGTGTGCTACATCCTTCCATGATATCATTCATTTAATACAAATCCCCTGTGAATTAAGACTGGCCTAAGTTTCATAGATTCTCCAGCACTCTTGCCTGGAAAATCCCATGGACGGAGGAGCCTGGTGGGCTGCAGTCCATGGGGTTGCTAAGAGTCGGACACGACTGAGCGACTTCACTTTCACTTTTCTCTTTCATGCATTGGAGAAGGAAATGACAACTCACTCCAGTATTCTTGCCTGGAGAATCCCAGGGATGGCGGAGCCTGGTGGGCTGCTGTCTATGGGGTTGCACAGAGTTGGACACGACTGAAGAGACTTAGCAGTAGCAGCAAGTTTCATAGATTAGCAATCTAGTTACAGAGCTGTTGGCTTAACTTGCTTAAGGACACAGCTAATCAAAAAGTTGTAGTGAGAAGAGTTAGGACCTATTGGACTCCCATAGTGGTTCATACATAGTGTAATGTACCACAAGGCCAGGAACAGAATATGAAGCCATCTAACCAAAAAGAAAATTCTCCACACCAATGATGAGAACCACTAAAAGTCCCAAGTTGGGGGTGGGAAGGATAAATGACTCCTAAGAAAAAATAGATTCTAGCTTTGCTCTTGGCTATGACAAATCCTTGTTTTCCAAACTCATATCTGGAAAATGTTCCTTATCAAAGGTGAAATATACAATTTCTCAGGAATCTTTAAATCACACCAGATATTTGAGTGTTTTCAAAAATTCCTTTAAAGATTTATACTGAATAAAGGTAAAAAATATAATAAAATTTGACTAAAATTTGATGATTTGCATATTAACAATTGATGTATCTATGTATGTATATTTGTGCCTATGTGTGTTATATACATTTTTCCTTTATGCCAAAGTTTATGATAATTATTGTACTATGAAGTACTTGACAAAGTCTAAACAATGGATCTGATAAGCCAGGAGAGAAGGAACAAAACAAAGAATAAGTAAAGGAGAAGCATGTGTTCGTGTGCGTGTGTGTGTGTGTGTGTGTGTGTATGTGTGCACATGTATATGTATGTGTATACATAACTTTCCTCAGAATTTTAGTCCAAAAATATTTAAGCTAAATAAGCCATAATGCTGTAAGTCTACATTGTGTATATATGTTTGTGTGCATACATTTTTTTACTCCTTGCCAAAATTTTGGGTAATTACTATAAAGTACTTGACAAAATCTAAGCAAAATCTGAATATGTTAGGCCAGGACAAAGGGAAAGAGGCAAAGAACAAGAAAAAAGGAATTTGTGTGTGTGTGTGTATATGTGTGTGTATATGTGTGTGTGTGTGTGTGTGTGTGTGTGTAGACAAAAAGTTTTCTTCTGTTAATCTGGCAAACAGTTATTTTTCAAAAGTCTGCTTTTCTATACTGAATCTTTTATATGTAGACATATCATTTCATGCTTACTCATAAATAAACACTTGTTGAAAATATCATTAGAACACATCAAATAAATAAGAGCAGTTTTGAAAAGTCTATAGTTTGAAGTACTATTGAGTTTACCAACTTTACACATTGCTAGGAAGTATTCTTTGAAAATAATTAATAAAATGGAGAGTATACTCCATTTTAGAGATGGCAATGGCACCCCACTCCAGTACTCTTGCCTGGAAAATCTCATGGATGGAGGAGCCTGGTAGGCTGCAGTCCATGGGATCGCGAAGAGTTGGGCACGACTGGGTGACTTCACCTTCACTTTTCACTTTCATGCATTGGAGAAGGAAATGGCAACCCACTCCAGTGTCCTTGCCTGGAGAATCCCGGGGACGGGGGAGCCTGGTGGGCTGCCGTCTATGGGGTCGCATAGAGTCGGATACAACTGAAGCAACTTAGCAGCAGCAGCAGCAGCAGCAGCAGCAGCAGCAGCATACTCCATTTTTCATACACTGCAGACTTTTGGAATGAATTTTTCACAACTGTATTAGTGTGTGTGTGTGTGTGCGTGTGTGTGTGTGCGTGTGTGTGTGTGCGTGTGTGTGTGTGTGTGTGCGTGTGACATATTATTCTCAAGAGCTCTGGGACACTTTTCTTAATAAAGGTTTAAAGTCAAAATTTGGTGAGGAAGTTAAAGTAATAGAAGCAAAACAGGCCTGAAAGGAAGAGTGAACAGCTCTTAGGCAGCACTAATTTTTTTCTCAAGTTCTAAAGAGTCCTTGCTCTGTCCTTCTCTCCTCTTCTTGCTCAAGTCTGAATGTGTTTGAGAGCAAGAAGGAAGAAACAGTAGCTTCTGGCTTCAAAGAAGCACAGGAAAGGAGAGAACTAGACCACCTTCCGGGCCCCCATTTCCTGCCTTTATAAGGAAAAGCAATAGTAAAATGATCAACAGGAAAAGCGATGACAAGGACTTTGACAGTTCTGTGGTGTGAGGAAAAAGCAGGATTTGCATCTGCATAATTTCAGGGACTTTCTTCAAAATTGAGCTTCTCTGGATATTCTTATAATGATGCTGAAAAAGTCACATGATCTGTTGTGGGAAATAGGTGAGATTTATAGGAAAGAGGAGGCATTCTTTATTTTCATATGGTATTTAAACTCATGACCAAGATGTAACTTTCAACATTAAAGAAAATTACCCAGTTAACTCGAACCTGCTCAAAATAACTCACAGTACCCTCCCCACTAAAACAAAACAAAATAAAGCAAAACTCGCAACCAGTTATTTTGACTGGTGCAAACAGTGACATGAAAGTAACAGATGGAAGCCCAGTTTTACTCACACAACATACTCACTAAACACAATCACACGCAGTCCCACGAAAATAACTTAACAATGGTGACTATGGCCTTATGCTTCAAAATATCTCCTTTATGTGGGTTTCCTTAAAGACTTCAGGGGGCTTGTGAAAAATAGCACAGAATGAAACTAACTCATCTGTCCATACCTAGAAATGGGAAAGAGCTGCCAATCACAGCCTGCAAAGAAGAGTAATCTTGTCACCTTTGTCAAGTCCTTTCTCAGGATTGGAACAGGTGTTCTTTTCTTATGCATTATTTTTTTGTTTTCTGGTAGTATTTTTAGGAAGGGTGATGATATATCTGTACTTTTAAAAACATCACACTACATAGCATCTAAAAACTTTCATAAATCAAATAATTAAAAGTAACAAATCTTCCTGCTAATTGCTCCTCAAAGTTGAAAGAAAGGTTATTTTCTTACCTTACACCATGCCTTCCGATCTGACAGTGTCGTTCAATCAATAATTTCAATGTCAGTTACTGATTTTCACCTCTTTCATTAAAAAGACTTCCAGCAATAATGAAATGGTGCTGATCTGCTTGCGTTCACTCTATATAAGGTCTATATTTATATACTTTGCTTCTATTTGGATCTATATTTATCTGCTTTATCTGCCTACAGAGCATCTGTTTCTCATACACACAGACATATATTTATATATATACACACATACTGTATATATATATAGGTTATATATAAACACACATACCCACAAAAATGTATGAATGTATGCTAGTGTGCTTCTTCAACAAGCATGCAGGTGCATACATACTCAGACACAGGACAAACATACAAAGAACATAAATGCACATGTAAACAGAGTTGCACGGCGAGAAGGATACCTCGGCAATAGGCCTGTCTAGATACTTGGCTCCTGGCCTTTGAGGTTTTACACACTGCTGAGTGACAGCTATGTTCAACTCTGGGAAGCAGAAAAGCCTTCAGAAGGAAAAACTATATAACTAAGTAGAGAGCATTCATTCTGATTTATTCACTTTTAAGATGAAAAACAGACACTGCGAGGCTAAGAGTAAAGATGTTACAGCTTTTCAGTGGCAGAGCTGGAAACAGAACTGGGGTCTCTGCCTCCAGTACTCTTGCCTGGACAATCCCATGGATGGAGGAGCCTGGTGGGCTGCGGTCCATGGGGTCGCTAAGAGTCGGACACGACTGAGCATCTTCACTTTCACTTTTCACTTTCCTGCATTGGAGAAGGAAATGGCAACCCACTCCGTGTCCTTGCCTGGAGAATCCCAGGGATGGGGGAGCCTGGGGGGTTACCATCTATGGGGTCGCACAGAGTTGGACACGACTGAGGTGACTTAGCAGCAGCAGCAGCAGCTTCTAGACATTCTTCTATTATGCTGAATGGAAACAATGAAAACATTTTGATCAAACCCAATATCATCTTCTAATTTCCACTCTTTTCTAGTTTCCTCTTTCATTGCTGCATGAAATCTAAGCAACCAACATTAGACAGTCAGGCACTGTACTACTGTACCAAATGTGCCATTTCATTTAATTTGTACAATATCTCTATAAAGCAGGTATTATTATTCTTACAGATTAAAAAAACAAAACAAAACAAAACAAAACAGGCTTGGTGGGTTAAATAACTCATTCAAAGTGACATAGCTCATAAGTAAAAGAGCTGAGCTCCTGTGATACTCTGAGGCTCATGTTTTTTTCTACTATATTATAATGCTTTCCTTAATACACACTTCAATATCCTATGAACTTCCTCTCCACCCCACAGCCTAACCATCATACAAACCTAATAACTGGTCTGTCTCAGACACATAACAAGCCTAAAGCAGAGATTCTCTCAGACTAAGAAAACAGTAAAAAAGAATGGAACTGGTATAAGTTACATGCCTCCAGTATGCAGCACATATCCACTGCTGGGAGCTGAAACATGCAAAAGGCAGATCGAAAAATTATCCCATGGGGAGTCTCCTGTGATTTAAAGTCTTAGTAACTTCTGGCCTATGAATGTTTGATGTCATTTTCACCAAACGATTATAGCAAACTGATGAAGGAGATCAGATGGGAAACAGAGGCACAGAAAGCAAAAGGAAGATAGCAAAAGGAAGACAGACACCCTCACCTCTTTCTCCTCTCCTGGGGCAACGCTTCTAAAACAAGCACCCATCAAGATGTACAAAACTAGATTCCATATATATATTTGGACTATATATTCCATATATAGTCCTATACGATATTTGTTTTTCTCTTTCTGATACTTCACTTTGCATAATAGACTCTAGGTTCATTCACCTCATTAGAACCAACTCAAATGCATTCCTTTCTAGCTGAGTAATATTTCACTGTGTATATGTACCACAAGATGGTACTGATGAACCCGTTTACAGGGTAGCAGTGGAGATGCAGACACAGAGAACAGACTTTTGGACACAGGAGTGGGAGAGGAGAGTGTGGGACGAAAGGAGAGAGTAGTATGGAAACATGTACCTTACCACACATAAAATAGATAGCCGATGGGAATTAGCTGTATGACCACTCAGGGAGATCAAACCAGTCTTCTGGGACAACCTAGATGGGTGGGGTGGGGTGGGGTGAGAGGTGGGAGGGAGGTTCAAGACAGAGGTCATAGTATACCTATGACTGATTCATGCTGATGTGTGGCAGAGACCAACACAATATTGGAAAGCAATTATCCCACAATTAAAAAGAAATAAATAAGAAATACAGAGCTAGTACCAATACTTGGTATTTTGCCTACACTGAATGGTGCAGAACACATTCAGAAAAGGAACCATGTCTACATATGGTAAGGTAACTTTACACATATTTCCTCAGCTGGTAACCAGTCATGAGCTATCCCAATACACAGGAGTTTTCCACTTTGTTCAGTTCACACAGAACCCGGTACGAGGAGATGCCATGTGGATTTGTGAAACTCCCTGGGGCACACTGCATCCATAAGCCAAGGGAACAGAAATTACACCGATCCATACGTGCAGCTCTTCATCTGTGACATATTGATAATTACTCTTTATTTGTGAATTACATCCAAGTTATAAAAACAAGTTTCAGACATTTGTCACAAACAGGATATATTCTAGTTAACTCTTTCAGAACAGCATCTCAATATGGGTGTACAGGAAACGGGAGCTGTCCTATGATGGAGTCTGATTTTGTGGAAAGATTACGGCCTTGAAACAGAGACTGACTCGTCTGAATCCCAGGTCTTCTGCTGGCTAGCAATATAAATATAGGCACACCACTTAAACAACTCTGGATCTGTTTCATCACCTGTGGAATGAAGAATAAAACTACCTATTTTTCAGGAACATTATGAGGATTAGAGATAGTCCCAGTGCAATGTCCTACTCATAAAGAGGGGCATTAAATATTAATTATTGTATGTTTAAGAAAGTCTTTTGGCTGTGACTTTCTATTGTAGATCTGATACAGAATTCTTCTGGAGTACTTTTTATGTTCATTTAATCAAAGATAAACTTTCTGGTGATCAGGTATGTTCCAAGTAATGATAGGAAAAAAAAAATCACTTCAAGGAGTAATATTTTCACTGGAAGATCTTGAAGTACTTAATAACCTTCGACTTTTGTGATTGCTGGTACTCTCATTTAAGGATTGGGCAAAATGAAGCTCCAGGATACCTCCCCCAAATGATTTGTAATAAAAAAATTCACCAGCAGGAGTGAGTAGAATTTCTCTCTCTAACATCTAAACCCCATAGTGTCCAGCTGAGTAATAACTGCTGCAAGGTCACAGATACAAAGGGCCATGCTTTCCCCAAGGCTCTTAGAGATTATTCACCGAGGCCAAAAACATTAGGTAATGCTGTGTACAGCTGCTGAGATAACAGGGCTGAGTCAGGGTTAGGTCAGGGTTTCAGGTTATAGGGGTGGGGTGAAGAGCGGCTTTCAGATCAAATGATGAGAGTAGTTTAATTTAAGCAGAGAATGAGCCACACAGTATTGAATGTAAGAGGAAAGGCAAGGGAGACAGCCACAGCCAAGAGGAGTGGGTGGGAACACAGACTCTGTGGGGCTCAAATGGGTAAATCTGTGCCTCCCAGAGGAAACTCTCCCGTGTTCGCTCATACTGAGACATGAACAAAAAAGCCCAGGGTGCAGCATAAATCCTGCCATCCCAATAACACACACAGATGTTCCACCATTGTTTTCTTTTATGCACATTTTAATTAAGAGATCAGAATCAAGCATTAAAATGTTATTAAATGGCTTGTTTACATTTTCACTATATGTCATTTATTATGCATTTTCTAAATGTGTGCATATCTATTCAGAAGGATTATTTGGTATTTTTATGTCACTGTTACAACTGTCCCTCTAACTCAGGCCACTTTCAGCTAATTGGGTAACCATGGGAAAGCCTTTCTGGTCCAAGCAGTCCACTACAGACTCTCATTTTAATTCTCAGTCAAGCAATACCCTGTATCCTGTATCCATCTCACTCAGTCGTGTCTGATTCTTTGCGACCCCATGGACCACAGCCTGCCAGGATCCTCTGTCCATGGGGATTCTCCAGGCAAGAATACTGGAGTGGGTTGCCATGCCCTCCTCCAGGAGATCTTCCTAACCCAACTCAGGTCTCCAACCTCGCAGGTGGATTTTTTATCATCTGAGCCACCAGGGAAGCCCAAGAATACTGGAGTGGGTAGACCATCCCTTCTCCAGAGGAACTTCCTGATCCAGGAATCGAATCGGGGTCTCCTGCATTGCAGGCAGGTTCCTTACCAGCTGAGCTACCTGGGAAGCCCATTCCCCCATCAAACCTCCTTGCCCAGTGACACTGCACACCAGCACTCCAACCCTACAGGAAGTCCCAGGTCCACTACAGCCTTTCTGATTACTAATGAGAGGCCCAGTTGCAAATATTTCCCCTTGTCCTCATACTACACCCTTTCCCTAAGCAGTTCTGAAAGCCTTAGAAACTCTAAGCTACTACATGGAGGAAACTGGTCTCTTCCAAGTGGCACAGACTCCCTTGGAGGAGACACAATAGGAGAAATGGGAATAAGTAGATTTTTCTGTCTCCAACTCATCACCAACTGCTAGTCTACCACTTATGTCAATTTCCCAGTATGGAGTCCTCTGAGTTTTTGGTATTATTCTAGAGTTGAAGCAGATAGCCACACTTTTCCTTCTTCCTGACTCCACAAATACTAAGACTTATTCACATAATCCTCCCACAAGGGTGGATCACAGGTATCCTGTAGTCTGTCTGTATCATATGGTTCAAGCACTTAAACACAATTCACATAATGCCTTATGAATAATGGTACATGGAGCTGTATGGTCTCAGAGCACGGGACTCATGTCTCCTGCATGTTCAGGTCAGTGCTAGCACATTGGGACTGCTCAATCAGTCCAAATAAAGAGGTGGATTTTTTTGTTGTTTCTTTCTTTCTCTTTGTCTGCTTTTTTTGTCCAGGGTAAGCAGAACACTTTTACAGAGCAGGAATAAGATAGGAATACATTCTAATTCCACTGTCAAATTATATTCTTTCATGTGTCTCATTTAAAGCATAAATGACCTAAAAAAGGTTTATGTATAACCTTAAGGTAAGAGTTCAGTGGGGTCTGCTGTAACTGGTGGACCAGACAGGACTCAAAGAAGAGCGACTGGTACCACTTTAAGTTTCTTTTGGAAGGAAACTTTCAGATGTTACCACAGACAGAATAAAATTGGCACAACTCCTGGGAGGCTGTCTTAGCAATATGTATATAAAACTTTAAAAGATATAAATGCTATTTGATCCAGAAATTTCACATCTAGGAATTTATCTAAAGGAAATAATCAAAGATCTGCACAAAGATTAAGAAGCAAGTGCTTATCATGGTTTACTTACAACTGTGAAAAACTGAAAACCTTGTCTGATGATAGAGGGCTGATTAAATAAACGATAGTACATCCATATAGTGGAATGTGTGTGCTCAGTCGCTTCATGTCCGACTCTCTGCGAACCTAGGGACTGTAGCCTGCCAAGTTCCTCTGCCCGTGGGATTCTCCAGGCAAGAATACTGGAGTGGGTTGCCATGTCCTCCCCCAGGGGACCTTCCTGACTGAGGGATCAAACCCAGGTCTCCTGCACCGCAGGCAGATTTTTTACCTCTGAGCCACCTAGGGAGCTCAAATAGTGGAATGCTATACAGCTATTAAAAGTAATATTAGGAATGGAATAAATGAAAAATGCATAGTAACCAATAATATGAAAAGGTCTATTGTATAAGTAACTACTGCTATGTTAAAAATTGTTAGATGTGTAGATGGTAGATGTGTACACACATAATGGGAAGATTGGAAAATATATACGTAAACACGAAAATTCATTGTTTCTGGACAGAGGAATTTTAAATAATTTTTATTTATTTTTAACTTTTCCATAATTAACATTACAGTAAAATATTACTAAAATATTAATCTACACTAACCTTCCTTCTCTAAAGTTCTATAAAGTTATTTTCTATAGGAATTTTTGTTCCTAGTAGTTTTCTCTCTCCTATTTTTTAGAGATAGTATATACTGCTTTCTAAAATTTTCAGTGTCTGAGACTATGTAGTTATAATAGATCCTTTATTTCTTAAATCAAAATCTTTGATAACTCTAAGACTGTCTTGGTTGTCTCCTTGAAAACATTCCAATGACGTATGAGTTAATCTTAAAAATTAGAACAGAGCTTCTGTACATATTTATCGTAAAGTCCTAAATTTTGCTTTCAGTTCAGGCTTTATAACAGCAATTAATATCATTAAGACAATTATTTAGGCCCACAGCTTAATATGTGGAAATCCTTTAGGATTTCCAAACTCTTTCATTTATTTCACCAGTGCTATATTGTTTAATAGACGCTGATGCTACAGAGTATAGGTCCCCAACCCCCAGGTCACGAACTATTACAAGGTCTGTGGCCTGTTAGGAACTGGGCTGCACAGCAGGTGAGTTGCAGGCAAGCCAGTGAAACTTCACCTGTATTTATAGCCACTGCCCATTGCTTGCATTACCACCCGAGCTCTGCTTCCTGTCAAACAATGGTGTCATTAGATTCTCATAGGCCTGTGAACCCTACTGTGAACTGCACATGTGAGGAATCTAGATTGCTCACACCTAATGAGAATCATCTTGAAATCATCCCCTCTCACACCAGTCCATGGAGAAATTGTTTTTCATGAAACTAGTCCCTGCTACCAAAAAAAGTTGGGGACCACTGCTATAGAGAATAAATAAAACATAGAGTCAACCATCCAGAAGAAAGTCATCATAGGTTTGGTCAAATAAGAAGGAGCTTAATTCAATGCAGTCTAATTCCTTATGTGGTATTTGATGTAATAATCCCTGTACTTCTCATACTGGTTGCTCCTTGTAAGAGATTAATATTCACCTGCACATCCACACCCAGGCATAGGTGATTGTGCAAGGGACCATGAAGTAGGAAGAAAATGAAGGAGCCATAACAGGCCACAGGTGGTTCCAAGTTATAAAAAGCAGGAAAACAATGTACAGTCTATTAATACTAACAGAACACTAGGCAGAACTGTGGAGAAAAGCCAAGCCATGATATTTAGTCTAGTATAGTAAAGTTTCATGAACTTCTGGCACAAAGTTCCTGGAGCAGTCCGGGATCTGGAATGATCTCTCCAGAACCTCTCCTTAGAATTTCTTTATTGTGCCATCTCAAAACATATCATCCTCACTCGAGCAAACTGTGTCTCTATTTGTTTAAATAAAATAATAATAATAAAACAATAACATCTGGAATGATCTCTCCAGAACCTCTCCTTAGAATTTCTTTATTGCGCCATCTCAAAACATATCATCCTCACTCGAGCAAACTGTGTCTCTATTCGTTTAAATAAAATAATAATAATAATAAAATAATAACATCTGACAGCCAAACTTGGAGGCTACATTAGAATCTAAAACACAGACTTTCCTGAAGCCCGAGGTTTTGATTTCACCATGGCAATTTCACATAGCTGAAGTGGAGCACCACAGGTTTGTATGTCGGGTCTGTAGGATTATAAATTTAGGTCCATGATATAGAATAGCATAGCAACCACTTACAAAGATAGGGAGTTACACTTGAAATCAATTTGTAGGCTCTGGATAATGGCAGCAAACTGAATCTGAACCCTACAAACATCTTCCAAAAGTAATGTAGATCAAAAGGAGAGAAAATAAAGCCACAACTTATGCCTACAGCACAAACTAAAGAGAGACAAAGTTACAAACCTCAAGTTCTGCGAAGGTAGGGTAATAAATCTTCTGAAACAGGAAGAGTCAGGTGAGCGCCCACACTAGTATGGTGACTGGAAGCAACACTACCTAGGAGCTCAGCAGGACTATTGACTCTGGAGAGAGTGTCAGTTGCTCACTTGTGTCCTACTCTTTGAGACCCCAGAGACTGTAGCCCACCAGGCTCCTCTGTCCGTGGGATTGTTCCAGGCAAGGAGGCTGGAGTGGGTGGCCATGCCCTCCTCCAAGGGATCTTCCTGACCCAGGGATCAAACTGTGTCTCCCAAATTACAGACGGATTCTTTACCCACTGAACCATCAAGGAAGCCACTATTAACTGTAGTAAATAATCATAGTTCTAGGGAAGAGATATGCCCTGGAAGAAGTTCCCCATGTGAGGAGAGAAACAAGCAAACAAACAAACGGAACAAATGGCAGGGCCCTTCCAAGAGCTATGGAATAAGAATTCCCAGAAGCGGCACTCCTGACTTCTCCCTATCTGGGAAGCCCTGCCTGCTCCGTCCTGCCTGTCTTCCTCAGTTCCAAACCTGGGTTCCAGTTTTACCTGTCTCCTTCTAACTCACACTAATCCCACTCACATTAATAAATGACAGAAAATGTGTTTGCCCCTCTGTTTTGCATTATTATGGAAACAATAAGTTATGTTTGTCTTATATTCTAGTGAGAGTGTAAACCATATGTGTCCTCAGGAAGTGTGCATGTGGTTTTGTTGTTACCTCTTTACTATACACGTCCCAGGCTTTCCAAAGATAGACAAATGAATGAAAGTAGCACCTGTTTATTCATCATCAAATAATACAGGGTGTACACATCTACCTTCAGAAACTGCTCAGTGTCCATTCCTTACACTCCATACGCTTACATTCTAAAGAAAATACTTATGTAGAAGTAAAAAACAAACAAACAAACCAGTTTGCATCTCTAGCCCTAATCCCCCCTCTGAGCTCCTGAGTTATATATCTAACTGCCCTCTCAGTTTCTTCACTTAGATAAGAATCTCAAGGTCAACATGTCCCCACATGAACTCATAATTATCTCAGCCCCTAAATTTGCCCTGTCCTCAACATCCCTATAGTACCCCAGTTCTGGAGTTACTGACAGTGCCATTCATTCAGTTGATCAGGCCAAATACCTGTGACTCATCACACCTGATGTATTTCTTTTTATTCTATACCGCATCAAATCTCTCTGCAACTGCCTTCAAATTATAGCTAAATTATTCCCAAGGGAATCATTTTTTCCTCCTCTCAACTGCCATGGTCCATCTCATACTTGGCTACCACAGTAAGTCCTAACCAGTTTTCTTGACCCCTTAGGTCTATTCTCAACAAAGTAGCCAGAGATTTCTTTAATCTATAAGTCAGATCATATGCCCTTAAAAGAAACCCTCTTATGGCTTCCCATCAGTCTTTGCCATGGTCTTCCTGGAATATTTAAAAGTTGTTCTTACTTCACAACATCTATCCCCTCTGCCTAAATTCCTCTTCCTTCTGATCACCTCATACTTGTAAAAGTGAAAGAGTTAATTGCCCAGTCATGTTCAACTCTTTGAGACCCACAGACACGTAGCCAGCTAGGTTATTCTGTCCACTGGATTCTCCAATCCAGAAAATAGAGTGGGTTGCCATGCCCTTCTCCAACCTCATACTTAGCTCCCTCTCATTATTGATATCTTTGCTCAAATATCTCCTGCTCAGTGAGACATTCCCTATCATCCTTATGTCAAATAACAGTTTCTCCATTACTTATCCCTGTTTTATATCCATTTGAATGCAGAGTTCCAAAGAATAGCAAGGAAAGATAAGAAAGCCTTCCTCAGTGATCAATGCAAAGAAAAAGAGGAAAACAATAGAATGGGAAAGACTAGAGATCTCATCAAGAAAATTAGAGATACCAAGGGAACATTTCATGCAAAGTTGGGCTCAATAAATGTCAGAAGTGGTATGGACCAAACAAAAGCAGAAGATATTAAAAAGAGGTGAAAAGATGGCCAGTCCTGGTGTCTGAGTGATTCCCTGGGCCCAGCAAAGGGACCAAGTTTCCAGAGCCTTGAAGACAAGGGGTAACACCCCAAAGTACGGACTCATTTTCCACTCTACCTTCATTGGTCGAGCAGCTGCCAAGAACAAAGGTCGCATCTCCCGATACCTGGCAAACAAATGCAGTATTGCCTCACGAATCGATTGCTTCTCTGAGGTGCCCACCAGTGTTTTTGGGGAGAAGCTTCGAGAACAAGTTGAGGAGCGGCTGTCCTTCTATGAGACTGGAGAGATTCCCCGAAAGAATCTGGATGTCATGAAGGAGGCAATGGTTCAGGCAGAGGAAGCGGCTGCTGAGATCACTAGGAAACTCGAGAAACAGGAGAAGAAACGCTTGAAGAAGGAAAAGAAAAGGCTGGCTGCAATTGCCCTGGCTTCTTCAGAAAATAGCAGTGCCCTGGAGGAGTGTGAGGAGACAAGTGAAAGACCCAAAAAGAAGAAAAAGCAAAAGCCCCAGGAGGCTCTTCAGGAGAATGGAGTGGAAGACCCATCTGTCTCTTTTTCCAAACCCAAGAAAAAGAAATCTTTTTCCAAGGAAGAGCTAGTTAGTAGTGATCTTGAAGAGACAGCTGGTACTGGAAGTCTTCCCAAGAGGAAGAAATCTTTTCCCAAAGAGGAACCAGTTACTGACCCTGATGAGTCAGAAAACAAGAGGGTCCCCAAGAAAAAGCGGAAATTGTCTTCCAAGGAGGAGCCACTCAGCAGTGGACCTGAAGAGGCTGCTGCCAGCAAGAGCAGCGGCTCCAAGAAAAAGAAAAAGCTCCGAAAGCTATCCCAGGAAAGTTAGAATGGACATCTTCCTAGTGGGGCATAACTCAACAGAGGCATTCCCCATCCCATCCCCTAGAGCCCAATAAAAATAAAAACAAATTCAAAAAAAAAAAAAGAGGTGAAAAGAATATACAGAAGAACTATACAAAAAAGATCTTCGCAGCCCAGATAATCATGACGGTGTGATCACTCACCTAGAGCCAGTCATTCTGGAATGTGAAGTCAAGTGGGCCTTAGGAAGCATCACTACAAACAAAGCTAGTGGATGTGGTGGAATTCCAGTTGAGCCATTTCAAATCCTGAAAGATGATGCTGTGAAAGTGCTGCCTCAATATGCCAGCAAATTTGGGAAACTCAGCAGTGGCCACAGGCCTGGAAAAGGTCAGTTTTCATTCCAATCCCAAAGAAAGAGAAGGCCAAAGAATGCTCAAACTACTGCATAATTGCATTCATCTCACATGCTAGTAAAGTAACGCTTAAAATTGTCCAAGACAGAGAATTTCAACAATACGTGAACCATGAACCTCCAGATGTTCAAGCTGGTTTTAGAAAAGGCAGTGGAACCAGAGATCAAATTGCCAACATGCACTGGATGATCAAAAAAGCAAGAGAGTTCCAGAAAAACATCTATTTCTGCTTTATTGACTATGCCAAAGCCTTTGACTGTGTGGATCACAACAAACCGTGGAAAATTCTGAAAGAGATGGGAATACCAGACCACCTGATCTGCCTCCTGAGAAATCTATATGCACGTCAGGAAGCAACAGTTAGAACTGGACGTGGAACAACAGACTGGTTCCAAATAGGGAAAGGAGTGCGTCAAGGTTGTATATTGTCACCCTGCTTATTTAACTTATACACAGAGTACATCACGAGAAATGCTGGGCTGGAGGAAGCACAGGCTGCAATCAAGATTACCAGGAGAAATATCAATAAGCTCTCTACTTCCACACTGAACTGAACCCTGCATTGTTTTCTGTTTTTTACCATCAGTTCAGTTCAGTCGCTCAGTCATGTCCGACTCTTTGCGACCCCATGAATTGCAGCTCACCAGGCCTCCTGTCCATCACCAACTCCCGGAGTTCACTCAAACTCACGTCCATCAAGTTGGTGATGTCATCCAGCCATCTCATCCTCTGTCATCCCCTTCTCCTCCTGCCCCCAATCCCTCCCAGCATCAAGGTCTTTTCCAATGAGTCAACTCTTCGCATGAGGGGGCCAAACTATTGGAGTTTCAGCTTTAGCATCAGTCCTTCCAAAGAACACCCAGGAGTGATCTCCTTTAGAATGGACTGGTTGGATCTCTTTGCAGTCCAAGGCACTCTCAAGAGTCTTTTCCAACACCACAGTTCAAAAGCATCAATTCTTCGGCATTCAGCTTTCTTCACAGTCCAGCTCTCACATCCATACATGACCACAGGAAAAACCATAGCCTTGACTAGACAGACCTTTGTTGGCAAAGTAATGTATCTGCTTTTGAATATGCTATCTAGGTTGGTCATAACTTTCCTTCCAAGGAGTAAGCATCTTTTAATTTCATGGCTGCAATCACCATCTGCAGTGATTTTGGAGCCCAAAAAATTAAAGTCTGACACTGTTTCTACTGTTTCCCCATCTATTTCCCATGAAGTGATGGGACCGGATGCCATGATCTTCGTTTTCTGAATGTTGAACTTTAAGTCAATTTTTTCACCCTCCTCCTTCACTTTCATCATGAGGCTTTTTAGTTCCTCTTCACTTTCTGCCATAAGGGTGGTGTCATCTGCATATCTGAGGTTATTGATATTTCTTCCTGCCATCTTGATTCCAGCTTGCACTTCTTCCAGCCCAGCATTTCTCATGATGTACTCTGCACAGAAGTTAAATAAGCAGAGTGACAATATATATCCTTGATGTACTCCTTTCCCTATTTGGAACCAGTCTGTTGTTGCATGTCCAGTTCTAACTGTTGCTTCCTGACCTGCATATAGGTTTCTCAAGAGGCAGGTTAGGTGGTCTGGTATTCCCATCTCTTTCAGAATTTTCCACATTTTATTGTGATCGACACAGTCAAAGGCTTAATGATACATTTCTTTTGCTTCCTTTATTATTGCCCCTCTCTCCTTTCAATACAATGCAAATTTTATAGGAACTTTGTTTAATTTCCCATAATTAGTATTAGAATAATATCTGAAGCAGTATAGCTGGTTGATAGATCATAAGTGACTGAGTGAATAAATGCATGGATAGAGTGTTCCAGTACTGATCACTTTCATCCTAGTCACACCAACTTCAAATAGAAAACCTTTGTTCTGCCTGATGTAGTGGCTGCTCTAGCCTGTCCCAGAGGCCTCTGTTCTTTCCACTTGACTGCACAGGCCAATCTGGGCCCACTTACATGCTATATAGTTCAGGTTTTAGGATTACTGGTCTTGGGGAAAGTAAAGTCAAATTAGACGGTTAACTAAAATTCCTATCTCCGAGTCTATGAAGGGAATAGTTTTCCAGCCCAACTGACTCTGTTGACTTAGACTGGCATGGGATGGATGCTGACATGCTGATCTTGTGCCTGAGGAATTCTGAATCTAGAGGGGAAGTGAGATACCCTTTTATTTGTGAAAGTACCAAGTAAAATTCTCTTTTGTGTCTAAAAAGTTCAGAACATTTCTAAGTAGACAGTAAAGCTCCAAATAATGCTTATTAAACAAATGAACAAACTGATCCATGAAACATACAGTAACAGGATTTTAAGCGCCATTCCTCTCTGTCTAGCCTTTGTGATAGTGTTAACTAATCTCAGTAAATAAAGAGGTTGCTTCAATTAGACATATGATATGCAAAATTCATTCTTGCAAAATCTTTTTTCTCTTCGTAGATTAGATTAAAAGCTCATTGTGAGGGACCATGTCATATCTATCTTGCATCCTTGGTCCTTAGCATGGTGTCTAGAGGTAAAAGGAGAAAAATTCCAAAGCAAAGGATAAAGAAGTTTGAAGTCCTGGCAGGAATCTGTGAATATTAAGGAATGGCAGTCTGACATGATTATCAGATGTTAGGTGATGAAAACCATGCCAACTAACATATGGATTCCTACCCTGTTTCTATGGAAGACTCAAGATATAAAATTATTTCCTGAACTCAGGGGATCAGAACTAATTCTGATTATTTACTATGAGACTGCTACTTTTCAGAATATTGCTGATCAAAGTGCTAGACGCTCAATGCATGAAAATCTACACCTCTTTACTCAACTCTCTCTTATAGTCAGATAAAATGCTTTAGCAAATGGATGCTTTAAAAAGGGGTCTTAACAGCTGTTTTTTCACTAAATATGAAAGCTTTTTCAAACACAAGATGAAATATAGAATACAACCATTAAGTCAAATGTCTTGAGAGTATCCATCATGGTTAGAGTATTAATTGCCTTGCTTTGCCTGAGATTGAGGAGATTCATGGGGGTTGGGCAACTGTCAAGGATAAAATAGGGAAAATTCTGGACTAGCCAAGGTGACTAAGATAGTTTGTCAAACAGATCATCGGATTTCATTTGTATCTATATGTAGGATTTCTATATAGCTATAGAATATAAGATAGATAACTAGGTATTACCAGGCTACAAATACAGGCATGTGAGGAATTAGCCTTGTTGTAGTATACCATAAGAAGTGCAAATCCCTTCTCTTTTCATTTTCTCTCCATTTCCCTCCTATGGTCACCTTCTGACTTATGTTTAAAATTGTATGCTTGTATTGATTTTATTATAGTCAACAGATATTAATTTGGGTGTTAGGGCAATTACTGTCTCTTCAAAAGAAAGGGAAAAGTGAGAACCAGCAGTGGAGACTGGTCTCGATTGACGCATGGGCTCATCTGTTTTTTACAGTCCCAGATGTGGTAATTTATGATGGTGATATCACTGTGGAGAATTAAAATTTTCCTAACTCAGAATGTGTGTTTTCTACATATTCCAGAACTGAAAACAAGGAGATTAAGTTCCATAATCCAAGGTGAGATATTAAAAACTATCTCATCCCAAATTCTGCTGAGGAATTTATTATGACAAACTGAGATAGACCCTTGCAATCTCCTCCAGATACTATGGCTCGTCTCACAATCATCATCTGGCTTTAAGAGGCTCCAAAAGAGTAATCCTCAGTGTTTGGGCACAGAATAGCCATCAGAATCTGGCCTGTAGTCTGAAAAATAATGCATTTTCCCAAGAGTTTACAATGCCAGATTTTAAATATCAAAGAGAAATATCTTCTTTCTAAATATGTCTGGTCAGTCTTAGCAACTAGACCTACTTTTGAGGCTCCATTTCTTTCGTGTCTTTTAAATTAATGATAAAGAAGAAACATCTAAATTTATAATACCCATGAAACAGAGAAATTAGGGAAAAAATTCTATTTGATGTGAGTCTCTTTTTTTTTTTTAAGCTCTCATGACTAAGAAAATCAACAGTTACCTACATCTGTAATATTTATGCCTCCTAGACTCAGTGTAATGAGTTTCATCTCTGATCGAATTTTTATAACTGACTTTCATTTACCTGTGAAATAGAAAGTTTTGGTAGGCTCTTGCCCTACAGAATCGGATGCAAAAGTTTGTTCTGTTGCAAGGAACAGAAGGAAAAAAAAAAGTCACCCTAATATGCTACTATAGCATTCTTCTGGTTTTTGAAGGAGAAAAGCTTTGAGTTCCAGATATGATTGCCAAATTTTAAGAAGTACAGAAGATGATGAATCTAAACCTAAAAATCATAGCCTTCCCCTCTCTTCTATAAACTGTCTTGTGTGCTCTGAACTCTGACCAAGTGCCCAGTTTAGAGGATTCTTCCACGCGATGAGCATATTTCAGAGCAAACCCTTATTCTAACTGAGGGTTTAAGGAAGCCAGACCCTACATTCTGTTCAGAGCTTTGGTTAAGGAGGTAAGCCAAAACAGAGGAGACATGCCTTCCTCCATTTAACTGGCTAGAACCCAGGTTAAGCTAATTCAGTCTAAATAGAAAACCTCTGCTTTTCTATCCCTTTGTTCTCTTGGATGTCACAGCTCCCTGCTCTATTCGCGCTTCCTTTTATAGTCTTTCCTCACCAAGCATTTCAGGGGGAAAAAAAAAGCTAAATAAAGATCACAGCCTGTTCCATTGTGTCCCCTTCTTCTTCATCATCTTCCTTTCCATTTGTGCAATGTTGTGGCACCTATTAACTACCAATGTTTTCAGAATGACATTATACAAGGTGCAGGCTGTACCACTGTGCCCTAAAAATATCAACAACTGCATTAGTCTCACAATAATTAATGGCAGGCATTATGCAAATGACAACTTTTTCGCTGCAAAATAATGACATTTCTTCATTTTGAGCAGAGTTATGCAAAACAATGAATTTAGGATGATAAATCACACAGGAGAATTAAGAAAGCCATAACGTTCCTGCCCAGGCAGGCAGAAAGATAGACAGACCAACAATTTAGAAGACATTGTTTGTTCTCACACCACTATAAAAAATCATAGCCAGTCGGCCATTAATGTGTGTGGGTTTTTTTTCCTTCTCCCCTTTAGGCAACAATGCATAAGGGGATGCTAAATTCTAGCAATTGGATCATTACAAGTCACAAGCAAATTTTTCTTTATTAACCTTAATAAGTCATTCACTCAGAGACTATAGTCATCAGGCAAATAAAAAGTATCACATGCCATTCTGCTACACATTAACTAATTCCTTATGCAAACATCACAACATATAGCAATTACTGCCGCTCAAAAAAAACAAAGTCATTTTCAATTTATTTTATTGTTTTTATACTTGGCCATTTCCTGTAGCACATTATCGTTTCTTTCCATAACAACCCGAGGTGGAATGGAGAAGAATTTCAGTAGAAATGAGCCCTTCCTCTCACCACCTCTGTCGCACCTTTTTCCCTTCCTGGGGCTGCTAAGGGAGGTTATTAGGGTTGTGTGTGCTCCTTCACAGCACATCTTCAACAAGCATTGATTGGAATGGCACATTCAGCCCCTATCCTTGTGGCAAAGAGAACTGGGGGCAGGCAGAAAGCCTGGATCTGACAGTCGCCCACATTTGCCACCATAATGTTGCCAGCTTTCCTTGATTCTGTAAAACAAGGTACAAGTGCAGGTTCAGATTTGCCACTAACAGGTGAACATTCAAGTAATGTATTCAGTGTTAAGCTCAGAGATGCCCATTATGTTTAATGAGAATTATGAGGCTAGTTTGTCATGCTTCACTCAGCACATAACGTGTCCCTTCAAAAGATCTAAGCGAAGAGCAATAATACATATTGAAAAACCACCCCTCAATGTTAAACAGAATCTCTTTGATTTTTCTGTTTTATTCCATATCACCTTTTATCCAGGACTCTCAGGATGTGAAACACCTGAAGTAAACCTCGTGTATGGCCAATAGATTTTTCTAGCCCATTTTACAGACTTAAAAATGGATTCTAAGCAACTAGGGGCTTTTCACAAAGCTGGAGAATGAAACAGGTTGGATCTGAGAAATTCTTCAGTGTTATAGCCTCTGAGGCCCGTGGCTTCTTTCTCATAACCATGAGCACTCTTTCCTGCTGGTAAACAATCATGCTGAAACAGTCTGTGCCATGTCCCCACACAATAGGATCGTCATCTCCCTCTATTCTCCCAAATTCACAATCCATTCCCCGCTTTTTAAGGTAGAACACTTCCAAAATACACGAGGGAAAAGCTCCCTTTTCAGTTCCTCTTCCTGAAGGTAATAACATTTTGCAGTTCTCCTTAAATAAAATCCAGCCCATGCTGGATCAATAAGAATGATGCCCATTTCCCTAATGGCAGCCGATTGCCATTTGCTATTCAAATCAGACTAGATAAATTACAGTACATGCCAGGGAACAGGCCAGTGAATTAAGACAGGCCTCCAGAGGACCAGCGATATTATTAATCTTTTAAGACACTATCATATTTCTTCTTGACAGTGTGCGTAGACTCACAGACACACTGCACCCAGATTGAAATATCAGCTGCTGAAAAAATCAATAGTGTTAGAAACACAATAATTTTTGGTCTGCAGGGCCTACACTAAGCAACACTTGTACTCTCCGTGCCATCTCTTCCCCTCCTTCCCATTTCCCATTTTCCCCTCCTACCTTCTTGCTCTTCTCTTTTCATTCTCTGGTTTTAAAAGCTTATGAGCCCAAATGATGAGATATTATGAAGTTTCCACTGCTAACACTGGTCACTGTGGTCAGGGCATTGATTTTCCATGAGCTGTTTGAAGCACAATTTCACTAGCCTAGTAAACTGTTTTGGTGTGGGATTGTCCTTCCTAATACAGAACTCTCAAACCCTATGCACTTGGCTATGTTTTAAGAAGAAATGCAGATATATAGGGAGATGGATGTACCCAGAAAGCCTCGGGGAAAGTAGAATAGAAAGATAGAAAAATAATGGGAGCCTGGACCAGAAACGAAAATAAAAAGCACATTCGCTGAAGAGTGAGGGGAAGAAACAAAACAAAACAAAAGACTACTGGACGAACAGAGGGAGACCACGGCAGAGTGGGAAGAACTTTGAAAGTCTGTGTTTAAAATATTCTGAAATATTTTAAAATAGTCTGAAAATTTATGTTTAAAACCCTACCTCTGTTGTCTGCAGATTAAATTATTTTGACAATTACTTAGTCTTTCAGAGCCTTGGTTTCCTTATCTGTTAACACACCAATATAATCATTTACTTTGCTGCAGTCCTGTGAGGGTTAATTAGCAAGATATGTGTGTGCTTCTGAAATAATAAGGTGCTCTGTAAATGGTTAAAAATGGTTATAAATTCTGTTTCTACTAGAGAGAGATTTTTGAAATATGCCTGATATTTTTTCTTTCATAGAATTAGGATACCATAAATGAACTTAAGACGTTATCAATGAATAACTAGACTGATAGTCACAGATGTTATTTAGGGCCATTTTACCAACAGCTGGTAGAACTTGAGCTAGAACCCAGATCTGTTGATTATTAACCAATACTTTTTACATTTTACCAGACTGGTTTTGCTTTTTCCATATTTCTTTTTACTCTAGATTTGAGGCTTTAATTCTCTATCAAGTTGTTTTTCAACTGGGGAAACAGATTAAACAAATGCAAAGCATAAAACAAGGCAAAAAAAACTACTGCATTTTGCAAATCTTGATGATACACTCTGGATTCTAAATCTCTCTCCAGTTGCCTCTCATTTGTCTTTTTCCTTTCATAGCAAAATTTATTGAAAGGATTGTCTCTATTAGCTATTACCATATCTTCACTTCCTATTCTTTCCTCAAGCTAGTTCAATGAGACATTTATTCATTCTATTTTACCATATCTATTGCTGCCAAATCCAATGGTTACATTTTCATTCTCATCTTACTCAACTTTTCAGCAGCAAGTTAACATTGTTAGCCACTTCCTCTTACTTAAAACCCCGTGGTTATCTTCTGGGACACTTCTCTTTCCAAATTTTCCTACCACCTGATCGGTCACTTAAGAATTGAGAAAGTAGTACTGACATATATACAATATCATGTGTTAAGTAGACAGTTAGTGGGAAGTTGCTAAATAACACCGGGAGCCCAGCCTGGTGCTCTGTGATAACCTACCGAGGTAGGATGTGGGGAGGAGAGGGAGGCTCAAAGGGAGAGGATATATACACATGTATACATACATACATACATATATATGTGTGTGTGTGTGCATGCTAAGTTGCTTCAGTCGTGTCTGACTCTTGGTGACACCATTCTCCAGGCAAGAATACTAGAGTGGATTACCATTTTCTTCTCTAGGAGATATCTCCAGAAGATATACATGTATATATATATGACTGATTCACGTTTTGTATGGCAGAAACCAACACAAAACTGTAAAACAATTTTCCACTATCAAAAAAAAAGGAAAAAAAATTATTTAAGTCCTATCAATTTGAAATCTGTTGTGAGCACTTCAATCTCAAGTTACTTCTGATTTGGGATAAAGACAGTATACTTGGCAAAATAACCAACTCTTGTAAAGTGCATATGACATATCTAGGTTTTGAATGTCTGGGTTTATGACTTTGAAATGCAGAACAGAGTAGAAAGTCCAGCTCTTCGGCTTGATGCTTGTTTATTCTTGCTGCAAAAAGTTATTAGCAACTAGTTTTAAAATATCCATAAATGATCCTTTACCTAGAAACTTGCTAAATGGACAGATTTCTACATATGGGTAAAACAGAGTGTCTTCATTGGACCAGAATTTCAGAGACCTCTGTATTGAATTTGAAATTCACATATATGCAACACCTCATAGTTCTCTCAGATTCATTTAATTGCTCCACCCAGTTTTTCTTAGTAATTGTTCCTTGATGTCTACATTGCAAGAAGTGAAGATGAAAACTATTTCCAAGTCAGTCAAATTAACTTGAATATGGTTTCAGTGCTAGGCTGTACCCTGACTTCTAGGAAAAGAATGATGACTTCTTTTTAAGATATACTCTAGTAATCATCAGATGGAACTTGTCTTTGTCTTTGAGTTTGTCTGTCTCAGGAGAAGAAAGTCCTTCTTGACTTATGAAAACAGCTGGAGGGCAGTACCTGAACAGAGTGATTTCTCACCCTATGTCCGACTCCAACAAGTTTTGATCATGATGTAATATATAAAGTCAATGACATGATAAAATATCACAAGGCAGCACAGGGCTGATCAAAGCCAAAAATTATTCAAATATACTATTTGAAGAGAATAGCAACAACTTCTTTTGAATGAGGTATTGCCAGGAATATGAACAAAAGGCATTTTCCTAGGGAAAACAGGTATGTTTCCACTATTTGCAAATCACCTGCCACCTAGGAGTAAACTCTAGCTTCCTTTCTGCTTAAATTCTTCCACAAAGTCCACCTGCCAGGTCTATAGCCAAGGTCTTCTTTTATCTAGCCTAGAACAAATATTCCATTTAGAGTCATGAGAACATTATCAACAAAATTCCCAGAGTTAATACCTTTATTTAATTATATACAAATACATTTATTTTTATGTGCTGTTCCACAAAGTTAAACTTTAACTATATTAATCTAGGGAAAAACCCCTGATTATCAACTAACAATTTTGTAAACAGTTATCTCATGAGTTAAACAGTAACTTGAAAAATTTAAGTCAAAACGCCAAACAAGCAGGAGCTAAAAGGCCAGTCGGAGGCAGTGCAGATTTCCCTGCCTTTGTTATATTAGGTTCCTTTGGAAGCATGGGATATCGTAAAGCGAGGGAGTATGTTGGTGGTAGCTGGATTGTTTGTAGGAATAGGGGCAAAGGATTGAGGAAGTAAGGAGCATGGAAGGCACCTACTGCTTGTCATCAAAATCTCTAAACTTAGAGCAGACAGGTTAGACCTTATAAAAAAGAAAATTCACGAGAATATGACTCAACTGGTAATGTCCATAGGAACTCAGGGATGACAGATGTACGCACTGCAAGAATATGGACACTTAAAAAAAATCAACATACTTTAAGCTATCCAATGCAAAGCTGGCTGGCCCACACTGCCAGCCTGCAGTGAACCTCACGTGGAGCACTTTCGTACCTCTCTCTCACTAGAAACAATGAGGTGAAGACTAATCTACTTTCCCTGGTTCCATTCAATAATAAGAGGAAAACAAAGATGTCTTCCTGCCGTACTGAGTTGTAAGGGACTATGATTTCAAGTTTCAAGTTATCATCAAACTGCCCATCAATCTACCCCCTAATAAGCAGAAATGCTCTGCTGCTAAGTTGCTTCAGTCGTGTCCGACTCTGTGCAACCCCATAGACGGCAGCCCACCAGGATCCCCCATCCCTGGGATTCTCCAGGCAAGAACACTGGAGTGGGTTGCCATTTCCTTCTCCAATGCATGAAAGTAAAAAGTGAAAGTGAAGTTGCTCAGTCATGTCCGACTCTTAGTGACCCCATGGACTGCAGCCCACCAGGCTCCTCTGTCCATGGAATTTTCCAGGCAAGAGTACTGGAGTGGGGTGCCATTGCCTTCTCCAAATAAGTAGAAATACTCACCTATTAAAAAATTGAATCTAGGCAGTAGACTAATGTCTGAAGAGCAATACTATAAACGTTGACGTTGGTGAGGTTTTTTGACTCAAAAATTTCCAAAGAATCCAATGGCCAGATAATTTGGGCAATCTTGATATCTGTGATGTAGGATAAAGTTGATTTATTTTTAAGGCTGTTTAAGGAATGGTTTGGAGAAAGGAATGGCAACCCACTCCAGTGTTCTTGCCTGGAGAATCCCAGGAACAGCGGAGCCTAGTGGGCTGCGTCTATGGGGTCGCACAGAGTCGGACACGACTGAAGCGACTTAGCAGCAGCAGCAGTAACTACTATGCATCTAGGAGGCAAATAATACATTATTCTAAGTCCTCTTGGGTATTTTAGCTTAGACTGCACTCTTGAAAATTTCTGAAGAGCCTGCTGTTTGTGATTAGAAAAATATCTGGATTGGCATGGTGGCTCCTGCTTACTCATTGCTTTGGTAAAGTTCAGGCATCTTTAGCTTCAGTTTTCTCATCTAGAAAATGTCAGTAGTACTGTCTAAGCTACCTACCTCACAGGATTTTTGTTAGCTTGAAATAAACCTTGTACACAGATGCTTTGAAGCTGCAGGGTCCTTTATTAATGGTAGTATTTTAGAGATAATTTTTCTTATATGTTGAGTATCCTAAAATTAAGTTGTGTGTTTGAGGGAGTGTCTTGCCTATGGAAAAAGGTATTCACTATGCTGACTTTACGGAGAAGGCAATGGCAACCCACTCTAGCACTCTTACCTGGGAAATCCCATGGGCAGAAGAGCCTGGAAGGCTACAGTCCATGGGGTCGTGAAGAGTCAGACACGACTGAGCGACTTCATTTTCACTTTTCACTTTCATGGACTGGAGAAGGAAATGGCAACCCACTCCATTATTCTTGCCTGGAGAATCCCAGGGACGGGAGCCTGGTGGGCTGCCATCTACGGGGTTGCACAGAGTCGGACATGACTGATGTGACTTAGCAGCAGCAGCAAGGAATGGTTGGGCACTGTTAAGTTTCTCCCTCTCAGTCTTGAAGACTGATCTTCAAGATCAGTCTTGCTTGCTGATTTTAAAAAAAATTATAAAAAAGAAAATATTCTCAGTGAAGATCTTTTAAGGAAGGCTCCCATTTGCTCTGTAGATGAAAACTGTGAGATCAAATAACATGAGGTGCTCATGAGAAGGCTGAGACTAGCTGGAAAAAAGGGGAAGGTACATGAATGTAGAAAGTATCAACCTTAGATGCACATGTAAATCTTACTAAGAGTCAAGAAATATGGCTCCTCAGACCTTACTTTTTGTATTTTTAATCATATATTTAATACATGGACACATGCTTATTGGAAAATATTTAAACACTATAAACTATATATAAAAAAACTCATAGAGCTTTTTACAGTTTATAAAATACTTTCACTATGTTAGCTTTTGACTTTCTGATAACTCAAAAAAGCAAAAAAGATCAGGTTCTCCAACTCTGTTCTATAGACAGAGAAATATCACCCCAGAGTTCACGTAGTTGGTACAGAGTGAATCTGAACAGAGGAACCAGGAATCATTAGCATCCTGGCAATCTACATGAATGTGAGGAGGGAGCGGGTAGCATGATGACTATGAGATGGAAAGACTTTATAAGTGGTCAGAGGAGGGTCATCATAGAGAGGGAGGTTTCAAAATATTCAAAAGGAAGCACTGACAAGCACTAGGAATAAAAATAATTCAGAATGATCTGTGGTACAGAAAAAGTGACTAGAGCAAGGAAATAACTGCAAATTCAGATCACTTACTTATTTAATTGTATAGCTACTATGTTTGAATTTCTCTGGAAGCCACTGGGCAAACAGTGATGACCTGTGGCAGGTACTTAAAATCTAATTTTGGAGACAAAGTCCAGAAGTAAGTATAACACAAGGCAATTCAGATATTCAGGATAGGAGTTTAGAGAAAACCATCTCTAATAGGCTGACAATGGAAATCCTGACTATAGTGAAGGAATCTAGCTGAACTTTGTAAAGATTCTATGTAACAGTTGGGAAGTAATATGAAGATTCAGGTTATGTGAAGAGCATGAGAAAAGGCAGGCAAGCAGAAAAATTGAAAAATATATTTGGGAGCAGCAAATAAGTTACCTGTAACTGTAATAGGAAATAATGTTGGAAAGATAGGTTGAGCCTGGTATGGAAAGGGAACCCTTGAATATTGGGCTGATCAACCTGCTTTATTTTATCAACAAAAAAGATCTATTAAAGGCTTGTAAGTAGGACAAAGGCACATCATAATGGTATTTTAGTATTTAGTATAAAAAATTGGATATGGTGGGCAGAAACAGGGAGAGCCTAGAGGTATTGAGAGAGATGGAGAAAGAGAGAGAGAGAAAGAGAGACCATTGCAGTAACCCAGGCAACATTTAGCGGTGTTAGTAGAAATGAAAAAAAAAAGAGAGAGAGATGTTCCAGAGACACTGTGAAGAAGAAATGGTAACTAACATTTATTAAACCTCTACTATGTGCCTGGCAGTGGATATCTACTTTATCTAGATTAACTCATTTAATCTTCAAGATAGCCCTAGAAGGCAAGTAACTTTATTGTTTCTATTTTACAGATGAGGATATTAAGCAAGTTATCCAAGTCTGCATAGTTAATATGTGACAGAACAGGATTCAAACCCCGATCATCTGACTCCAGAGCCTGCCTGCTTAACCTCTGGGCTTAGTGGTTAAGCACTGGCTTAAGGGTTTTGGTGGTACTTTATATATGACCAGATCTGATAGAACCTGATGACTGGTGGATGACATATGAGTCATAGGACACATATTCTTGGGAATCTGGATTCTGACATTTTGGAGTGATGGGTAGAATGGTAGTAATACTATGAATAAAAACAGGGAAGTTAAAAAAAAAAACTTCTGGATTTCACATTTTTTTAAATTTATTTTTTTATTTTTATTTTATTTTTTTTTTGGATTTCACATTTTACACTTGCTCTTAATGGTCCAATTGCCTTTTGTATTTAACGTGTCAATTTACCATTAAAGTCACAAAAGCAACTGAACAACAAAACTTAAAAACTTTTGCAGACAGATCCTGGCTAATTATTCTTTTCTATGAATCCACATAATGAATATGTGGAATATAGCATAGTGCTTGGTATTTGGGGAGATGCACAATAATGCATTAAATAAATCACTGGAGGATTATTAATCATAAATAAATGAGCATAAAAGGAGGGTGGGCAGTAGTGTCAGAAGTGTGTGACCCAGAGTCAGACAAATCTTGGTTCAAATCCTGGCTCAGCAGCTTTACCACTACAGGAAACAGGGCAAGTTACTTCAAACATTTTATATAATACAGGGTAATAATTCAAGAAAAACCAGACGTCTTTCTGGATTCAGTACTTCTTTGTAAGGCAGTCGGTCTATGAAAGTCTAGAAATGATGCCTCCAAAGGCCATTATCTCTGACAGAAAATCTGCAACACTCTTCTCTTATTGTGTTTAATTTACAAAAATTACATTGAGACCTATACAAAAAATGTCTGCCAAGTAATTGCCAGTTTTAAAAGAAAAAATAAATTATTTTCAGAGAAGTGAAAACTGGAGTTTCAACTGAAGGGGAGATTTTAATTGCAGTGAGACATATCAGCTGAATGGTTTAGCTTGGACTTGTGGGATCAGTAGCAGCCAGTGGGATATATATTAAAGAAAAACCAAGTTTAATTAGCCTTAAGATTTTACACAACTTGGCTCTTTCCTCCCACATCTAGTTTCATTCCAGTGGGTCAATATCCTTTTCAATCATGGTCTCTTCCATCTTTTTCTCGGTTGCTGTCATGACAAGCCAATGGGAGAATGACATACAGATGAAAACAAGGCTTGAATAATTACCGCACTGCGGCTGGTTGTTGTTTGAGCATGATTTTATTTCTTCCAATCACACAGGTTCTTGGACTTCACAGCCCCGTGTTTCAGATGGGGGTGATGCTGATTATATTATGACATTACAGCAAAGACACGCAGATCAGACAAAGTGAATTTCACTCCATAATTAAACTGCAGTATCTTTCGTCTGAAGTCCAGGGCAGGATTAATCTAAAGGTAGCTCTTTATCATCTCGATTAGTGCTGAGATTTGAAGAGTGAGCTCTGATTTGATAGCTAGCCCTCAGCCAAGCTGACTGGTGGCCTCATATCTGTCTAACCGGCAAAAATAATATCAGATCAAGATACATTTGCAAGGTTATACCCTTTCCTTTTATTTTTATCTGAAGAAAATGCAGATAAATTCAAATATGCTGGCATTTCCATTACCCTGTTTTCTATTACAAAAATCTCTACTGAAAAGAACAGGTTCTTCTAAATCCCACAGCATTTTACAAATGAGTTCCCATAATTCCACTTAGCTCCATGCTCTAATGGCTGCTTATTTCCTGCCTTTTCTTTTTGTGAGGCTCAGATCTGAATATTTGGATGGCCCAAGCAACAGCCTCTCAAGCTGCTCACAGGGTCCCCTTTGATTTCAAAGGACTCACCCATGTAGAATTTATGAAGGGATTTTGCTTCCTTCAATTGCTCTTTTAATGTATATGATATTCTCAAATTCTTTATAATGTAATGAGTTAGATCAGTGATTCTCAACCTTCAATCCCTGTACAAGCACCTGTGAGGCTTTGTAAGCAAACAACGATCTAGCCCCCACTCCAGACCTGATGCTTCATTATTTGTGGGGTTAGGCCCAAGCATCTGTATATTTTTAAAAGTTCATAGGTGATTTGAAAGTGCTTCCAGAGTTGAGAACTATTGAGTTAGCTAAATAGCACATCAGCAGTATTTGCAAAAGACTTATCAAAACAAGCCATTGTTAATGGAAATGAAGGTTGATACTGTTGTGAAAATAATTTTCTTAATAAAATTATAAAAATGTTTATTCTAGTAGCTTTGCATAGAAAAATACATATCAGGTCTTTCAAGAGCTATGGAAAACAAGACAGACTATAAAACAGACAGGTTTATGTCCACAATGCTTCCATTGATCCACCTGATAACATTAAAGGTGATGATTTATTGACTAAGCTCATCACAGGATAATACCATAGCTACCAACCATATAATTTAAGATGATTCTTGACTAACATCATAAAATCTCAGAGTTTGGACACAAACTTGGAATTAGCTGTTATCTACTCTAATACTTTTACTCCTCAGCTGTCTTTTTAGAAAAAGGCAGGACTGAAAAGCTCTGATTTCAAATTCTGGCTCTGTCTTGTTTTAGAGTTTAAGAACACTCATTCTGGACTCAACTGAATCCAGTTATCAGTTGGTTGGCCTTCAGAAAAATATTTACTTCTCTAAGTCTCAATTATCACATCTCTAAAAATGGGGCTAAGAATCTTATCTCACAGAGCTATTTGGGTTTTACACAGATTAATTTAGATAAGAGTGCCTGGCACACAAAAAGTATCAGAACTAAGTATCTGTTGAACTGCAAATGCAGCATTTACTAAAGGTTGTCACTGAGCCTCTGTGCCTAAAACTGTCAGTTTTCCGATTCACAGATCGGTTATCTGAAAGATGTGATCCACTAGGGAAAAAAATAATAAGTCCGAATAGGAATGGTGTTCATTACTTTTTCTTGCATAAGCATCACCTGAAATGACTGTTAAAAATATAGTCTGTTGGACTTCAATCCCAAAGATTCTGATACTGTATTTAGGGATGAATATGCATTTTAGCTACCATTTAGGTGATTCTGAGTTAGGGTAGAGGATCCTCATTTGGGTAAAACAGTTATAAAGGAATAGAATTAGCCAAATATTTATCCCCCCTCCCCCCCTGAAATCACAGTGCAGCCTGACTTGGAAGAGATCATGTTTCCTGTTCCTTAGGTCAGAATTCAGTCAGATGAATTTGAGTTATGAACAAATGTAACATTTTCATAGAGTATGATTATGATCCAACTAAAAAATCTATTTTTTCTTCAATTAAATATACTTTCTGAATAATTATCATTTAGCCACTCATATTATCTTCAACTTTTTCATCTCCACTAGGTATATGTCAGTATATAGTCATGGGTCAGATTCATTATCAACTTATCTTTTTTCTTTTATAAAGCAATAAAATAACTTTCTGAAAATTTGTAAATTATCTAAATAAACAAAAGTAGCTATTTCCTTCTTTAATGCTTCATAGAATAAAGTGTTTCTGAAATGCCTTAATTAAAATTGATGAAAATCAGTGGACAATTATAAGTTGAATACTTTAAATGTAATTGATAAATTAGTCTGCTAAAATGAAGATACCCAACCTACTACTGGATAAGGCAATGGCACCCCACTCCAGTACTCTTGCATGGAAAATCCCATGGACGGTGGAGCCTGGTGGGCTGCAGTCCACGGGGTTGCTAAGAGTCGGACACGACTGAGCGACTTCACTTTACATTTCACTTTCATGCATTGGAGAAGGAAATGGCAACCCACTCCAGTATTCTTGCCTGGAGAATCTCAGGGATGGGGGAGCCTGGTGGGCTACTGTCTGTGGGGTCGCACAGAGTCGGACACAACTGAAATGACTTAGCAGCAGCAGCAGCAGCAGCAACCTACTACTGGAGACTGTTCTGGATCTAAGGAGAAACTTAAAACATTTTCATTTTCAAGATTTTCCTAAGGAAAGACAGTGAGACAAATGCCAGAACTAAGTTTAGTTTGTAATATACTATGCTAACAGATACACATCATCTATATTCTAGAAGTTACTGTATAAGAGAACAAGAAAATTATGGTCTCCAACTACAACTTAGCATAGAGTTAAGCTGGGAGAAAAAACATACCAGTTGAGAAAAGTTTATCAACCTTACAGGACAATATAGCTGAGTGGTCAAGTGCAAGTCTTTTTAATACGTAATATGTGAGCTGGGGCAGGCTGCTTAAGATCTCTGAAACTCAGGGACAGTATTTCTTTGAGAGGGTTGAGGTGACCATAGTGAGTCCTGAATAAATGTAAGCTGTTGTTTATTGTAATAGTTGACAATTTATTAGATGAGATCTGTCACAGGTAAGACTTAAATGAATGACAGAGACACTGAGAGCTATAGAAACCTCAGATTGAGAGAATGTTGACATGATTGGAATGATTTTAAGTTAGATATTTCAGAATGGATAAGATTTGGCTAGACAGAGGGACAAAGACCATTTTAAACTGGGTGGGGAGGTGTGGGTCTTTATATGAGCTGCAGGTCAGAGGAGATGCTTCAGTTGTGTCCAACTCTTTGCAACCTCATGGACTGTGGCTAGCCAGGTTCCACCATCCATGGGATTCTCCAGGCAAGAATACTGAAGGGGATTGCCATGCCCTCCTCCAGGGGATCTTCCTGACCCAGGGATTGAACATATCGCCTGTGTCTCCTGCATTGGCAGGTAGGTTCTTTATCACTAGAGCCACCTTAGGGACTGTTTAATAGTTTAGGATAAAATTGAAAGTTAACTTGGGATAAAACTAAAGAAGGTTCTGATTTTTAAAAGTCACTTTGACTTTTTGGTAGAATTTTTAATTGCTCAAATATTTTCTCAGTGTAAATAAAACAGTGGTTAGAACTGTTTAGAACAGTGGTTCTTTAGAACAGTGGTTCTCACATTATAGTAACACCAGAGGGTTTGTTCAAAGACAAGTTGCTGTACTCTACCTCAAGGTTTAAGATTTAGTAGATTGGGGTGAGATCCAAGAGTTTGTGTTATAATGTTTTCCTGGTGATGTTAATGCTGCTGGTCACTGTGAACCATGGCTTTAGAAGACGGTAAGACAGAGTTGGGAACTAACTCTTAGACTAACTCTTAACTCCTAACTCTTAGATTAACTAGCTAACTAACTAACTCTTAACTCCTGACTCTTAGACTAACTCTTAACTCCTCTTAGAGAGAGGAGGATTTTCCTTAAAATATTAAACAATTCAATAACTGAATAGCCCTCTTTAGTTCCTATACAATTTCATCCTCACTTTTATGCCAAGTCATAGAAAAAACTATATGGTGATTACTTAAGGGGAAAAAAAAATGCTTACTTTGACTCCCTAATCTCTTAATCAAGTCCAAGTCCTTAACTCTCTTAATCAAGCCCAAGTCCTTAACTGTGATAATGAGGGACCCCTGATCCAAAGGACCCCAGGCCAACCAGCCTGGAAACTTAAAAAAGACTTAGTTGGTATTAAGGATGTTGAAGAATTGAAAATAATAAAGTGAAGAGATTGGAGAAAGCGGGTGGACTTTTTATTACAAAGAACCTCTATCAATCTGTGCTAGACATTTTGTACTTGGGTAATACTTAACTGCCTGCCCCATAATCATCCACTAACTATTTTCAGTTTTTCTTCATTTACCTTGTTCCTTTCTTCAATAGGTACTCAGCAACGAGCAAGGGAAACAAGAACTCTCAGCTTAAACCTGGGTCACTGCTTAAGCACCTCCATCTCCTGCTTCAAAATCTTTCTCTAAAACAAACAACTACTATACAGAGGCTATACTGTAAGATATATTTTAAAAGGCAGAAATAGGAAATAGAAAGCTCTGTGAGACTCTATTTTCTATGTGTGGCTCCAAGGGCATAATATCACAAGTTAGTACTCTATTTTCAATGACAGACAAAAAGAAAATGTGTTTTAAGATTCATGTAGAAGTCTCTGCGAAGAAAAAAGTCAAAAATGGAACTAAAATGTTTGAAACTCCAAAAATCTCTCAATTAGAGAAGCTTGTTTATTCCCTAGCTATTTATCTTTTCTTAAAATAAGAAGCTATATAATTACAAAGTATAATTAATAATAATAACAACAATTACCACAAGTACAACAGAAATAATGATAGTAAGCACCATGGGCCCAGATCCCCATAGTTACAAAAGATAAGAATTTGTCTCAGTATTCTCAAGAACAGACAGCAGCCCAATAATACAGGGGGAAAAAAAATCTTTCTTATGCTCCCTGGAAAATACTACAGAAAAATAGACAATAAACTTTAATACCTGTTGTTAAGGATCTTCATTTTACAGATCAGTTCAGGCAATTTAAATAGACAACAACATGAGGCCTCTAACGTCTCTTAGGAAACAGTATCAACATTAATTCCTGTCTGGTCCCAATTCCATTTCTGGTTAAGCATCCCCATCCACTCATAAGAAGAAAGAAATAGCATTTGTATAGTGTTTTACAGTGTATAAAGCACTTTCACAAACATCATATTATTTGATTGTCTCAACAATCCTGTGGGATATGTAAGTAGGGGAAAGTATTAATATTATACCCATCAGAAGACGAGAGAATAAAGGATCAGAGTAGAAGGAAATAAATTAATCTTAACCAAATATCTGCATTGGGTCAAACTCCATTTAGACTTGAAAAGAAATCCTACATATAGAGTTTTACATAACATGACGTAGGCTCAGAGAGTCTGATACCTGTCCAAGATTATAAATAGCAGAGCTAGGACTTGAATGTAGATAACCCAGTTCAAGATACCCTGCTCGTCCACCAAACCCTAGACCTGACTCTCAGTTATAAATATCTAGTTACAGTAACTGGCCCTTTCAAGAGGAAGCTTGTTCAATTGCCAAATAGCATAACGACTACTAGTTTTAGGGTTTTTGTGTATTTTTAGTTAGTCTGATGAAAAAGGTACATGTTACTTGAGAAAATGTACACCTTTATAATATCTAGTATGATAAGGGGAAAGAAGAGAGAATGCATTATTTCATTGGCTTAGAGTACTGACTTTTAAAATCCAGCTACTCACAGACACAAGAGACAGCACAGTCCCATTTCCAACAAAATACTCATTACAAGAAACCAAAAGACTAACCATTCTCAGAGGTTAGATTCTGGCATAGGCTCAACTTTAAACTACTCTTATCTAAATAAATGACAAATATATATCCATACTAAAAAGGAATAACAGTAGAATGTGTATTAACAAAATAAATCACCCATTCCTTATTTTGTCTCAAAGCTATAGATTCAGATTTTGAAACTTTTTGGTAATACCATTTTTTATTTTTCATTTGCATTTACTTACACGATTTTGTTTTAAAATACAAGTTATACATCAAGAGAGAGAAAAAGAGAAGAGTGAGGGGGGTTCTTGCTTCAGAATTGAAATTGTCTTCTGTTTCTATATAAGTAAGTTATGCAGTATATTGAGTAAGCATATTACTCAAATCATAAAAAATTTTTGAGTAAATATCACAATGGATTGAATTGTGGAAAATAAATTATATTAAAGAAAACTAAAAAATAGGATACAAGTTTTAGTCTCCCTCCACTTAGTATGTACAACTTTTGATTTAGAGTATTTAAAGGTTCAGCAAAGCAAAATCCCAGGTTTCACTGAGAAGGTTTATTGGGAATTTGGGCTGCAGGGGTTAAGGGAGTTTAGGATAGAAGTCAGTGTTTGTGAAAATAGATTGAATATTTAAGTAGTAAAGAAGACATTTATTGAAAGAAGATTGCTGTATGTACTGAACAATTACCTTGCTGATACTGAGCATTTTCAGAGAATTCCAGAATTTCAGAGTTGCTGCTATACTGGGGGATTTATTTTAATAATGACAGAACATCTGCGTTCAGCTCAGTTCAAGTACTAAGTCCTGCCCAACTCTGCGACTCCATGGACTGCAGCACAACAGGCTTCTCAGTCCTTCACCATCTCCCAGAGTTTGCTCAAACTCATGTCCATTGAGTCAGTGGTGCCATCCAACCATTTCATCCCAGGTCATCCCCTTCTCCTCCTGCCTTCATATTCATGTTGGATTTCATTAAAATTATAGATTACAATCATATGTCTAAGGCTTGAATATCCTATAAATATTCATGTAAAGCATTTGTCTATGCTTAAACACCTTGATATTAGGGAATTAATAATTGTGGATATTAGGGATTGTTGGAAATTGAATACATTCCCTTCCTCCCATTCATTCATATGTTGAAGCCCTAACCTTCAATGGGACTGTATTTGGAAATAGGGCCTTTAAAGGAGTTGTTGTTATTGTTTAGTCAATAAACCATGTCCAACTCTTTTGTGACCCCATGGACCATAGCCCACCAGCTTCTCTTTCGGTGGGATTTCCCAGACAAGAATGCTGCAGTGGGTTGCCATTTTCTTCTCTAGGGGAAATGTCCAATCCAGGGATCAAACACACATCTCCTGCACTGGCAGGTAGGTTCATGACTGAGCCACCAGGGAAGTCAGAGAAAGAGTGGACATATGCATTTGTGTAACATTTTCACTTAGCTGCACACCTGAAACTGACACCATAAATAAGGTAATAAGAGTGTGGCTGGAATCCAATAGGACTGTTGCCCCTAGGAAAACAGGAAGAGACAAAAGGGATGAGTGTACATACAGCAAAGGCCATATGAGGAGACAGTGAGAAGAAAGTCATCTGCAGGCCAAGGAGAGAGGCCTCATGAGAAAACAGCACTGCTGGCACCTTGATATTGGACTTACAGCCCCCCAAACTGGGAAATAACTTCTGTTGTTTAAACCACTCATTCTGTGATATTTTGTTATGGCAGTTCTAGAAAACTAATATAGGCACTAAGGTTTCACAACAACCTGCAAGCTGGGAATCGATTAAATTTATTTTAGCTTCCCTGGTGGCTCAGACAGTAAAGAATCTATCTGCAATGCAGGAGACATGAATTTGATCCCTGGATAAGGAAGTTCCCTTGGAGAAGGAAATGGCAACCCACTCCAGTATTCTTGCCTGGAGGATCCCATGGACAGAGGAGCCTGGTGGCCTATGGGGTCCACGGGGTCACAAAGAATGAGAAACGACTGGGTGACTAACACTACAGTGACGACATTTTACTGGTACAGAAACAGATTATGGGAGAGTTGTGAAATGTCCCAAGTGACACAGAAACAGTATGTGGAATAACCAAGATTAAACATAGATAGATCTCTCCTTTAGACCAATATTTTTTCCTCCTTGTCTATTTTCTACCTTTGAGCACATAAGAGTGTTAAAAAGTTAGTTTTTATATTGACCTGAATATTTTATTATTGTATGTTTCATCACTGGCTTGTGTTCTACTTGGAATCACAGAAAACTATATAATTTATCTTCTTTGTGACAGTCCTAACTTTTCAAACAGTCTCAGTTCTGTTGACCATTCCTCATATCATTTGTTTCATTTCCCCACCATTCTGGTCACCTACTCTTGAAGATGTTGCTGTTTATTCATATTTCTTATACTGGATTGTTAAGCTATCTTGCCTATATCATCCATGAGTAGTCTTTTAGAAATGTAAAGACAAAATCCTTATCTATCCATCTAAAACATTTCATCTAGTTAGATGTAGCACATCATTCCCGTCTTTCAGGATGTTTTGGGAACTTGATTACATCATTTAACAACTTTTTTATGCATTTGGATTCATGTCATCTGCAACTCTGTTGAAAATGTTTTTATCCGAGTTATTGAAACAAAAATGGTGGTCAAAATGAAGCTTAGAATATTCCTGCAATATGCCATAGATTTCCGTCCACTTTGCCACTGAGCCATTTGTTTGTACCTAATAATGTGGACATTTCTGTACTTAGATTAGTTCCTAATATATCTGTACATCTAACCCAGGTGAGATAGATCACAGAGTCTAGACATGCTTTCACTTAAGCCATTCTGGTTTCTAGCAAGCACCATTTCTTTCTGGGGATCATAAACCATGGCTCTATGCTTTATTGTTTTAATAACCCATTCGGGGCTCTTTCTCAGGACTGACAACAAGCTGTTTGTATGTATAAACTGCCTTCTTATACTTTCTAAAAATTAGAACATTTTTTATATCTCTAGTTGCCTAGTATTTTTCTCTTCTCCTCAGATATAAATGGCAGTAACTGATCATATTAATAAACCCTCTCTTTAGCCTACAGCTCTCTACCCTGTTTCTAGGCTTCTCTGTTTTCCCTTTTTTCTGTGTCCTCCCAAGGAATAGAGTCTTTATGTGTAATCATGAGCTTCCCTGGTGGCTCAGACAGTAAAGAATCTGCCAGCAATGCAGGAGACCCAGGTTTGATCCTTGGGTTGGGAAGATCGCCTGGTGAAGAGAATGGCAATCCACACCAGTATTCTTGCATGGAGAATCTCATGGACAGAGGAGCCAGGCTGGCTACAGTCCATGGGGTTGCAAAGAGTCAGACATGATTGAGAGACTGACACACACATGTGTAATCATAATGACACCTAGAGACAGTCTGATTGTCAGACATGTATCTGTAAACCAGAAGAGTAGAGAGTACTTAGGGTGCTGACTGGGGCCTGGCTGTGCTGGCAGAGGAGAAGGGGGCTATGATCAGCGGAGGCTTTGTGCTCATCTCTGTGTATGGCTCTGCCTAACTTTTGTTTTTCACTTCTGGCTGTGAACCTGGATAGGATTATATCCTTTTCCTATTCATTCTGGTTGATTTCTTTGCCAAAGATTCAAGACAGCTTTGTATTTTTCAGTCTTTAACTGTGAAATGTTGTGATATATGATTCGTTTATTTTCCCATGAAGACTCTCTCCGAGGCAGGCATGTACCCTGACCTTTACCTAATCAAGAAAAGTTGTTTGGGGGATGGGAGATGGGGAGGCAGGTTGGACTTTAAATGCACAAATCAGTTCTAATAAAAACACTGAGATTCAGGTGCCTGAGGTTAGAAATACTGGAGGGAATTCAATTACACTAATTAATATTTAAGAAGGGCTAGAGATCACATGCTGAATGTGGAAAACTAGGCCAGTCAGACATGAGCATATGGGGAGGGCAAGATCAACTGATAAAAGTAACAAACAAATCATACATAAATGCTCCAACAGGAATGAGAAAGAGAGTATAAAATAAATGTTCCAAATGACACTGCAGAGGAGGTAGAGTAAATGGTCTACCAGATATAAGAGCAAAATGTTCTAACACACACAAGACATTTTACTGGCTTTATATAAACACATATATTACAAAAATGTTTTTTTTCAAATATATTGGTAGGAAAAGTTACCCAATTATAAAAACAGAGACTTAGTTTGGGATCTGTGGATTCAGAACATACTGTATTTGCTCTTGTTTTCTCACTGGCTCAAGTAGAAGTCTTAATAAGGCGTGGCTTTCTTAATAGGTGGTTCCCTAATGGTTCAGCCTACCTGGATACCCAACACATGATGGAAGGTTAGAAAAGAGCAGAGTATTCTGGGTTCTATACAGGCTTTTTAGTTCTGCCTCTGATATCATTTGGTTGGTATCACAGCTTACACCACATTTTCTCATTTAATTTGATTTTTCATTTGTGGCCCAGACAGTTAATTCTGATTTGTGGTCTCTTGTACATGTCAAAGCTTTCTAGAGAAGGCACTAATGGTACCAACATTACTCTGCTTCTACCATATAAATAGTTCTTTCTTCTACCCTAGCACTTGCCTACTTTTTTCCAGTCCCTCTCTACCTCTAAGCCCTGTCTTCCTCTGTCCTTTCGCTCAAGTTCATGGAAAAGTTATGCGCTGAACTTTGTTCTACTACTATACTCATCTTATTCTTTCAAAGCTCCACCCTCTGAAAGCCACAATTTATCAATTCATAGCCATGTCTTAGGAACTTTGAAAACTGGAAGTCCAGAGAATTCACTGGATTACTTTTTGCTATCATCATGAAGAAGCAGAAGCAGAAGCAGAAGCCAGAGTAGAAATGGGAAGAGGACTGAGACTGAGATTTGGGTCCCTTTCCGAATTCTGTGGTGTACATAGATGGTAACTACAAGACTTTGGACAAACCCTAGGTCTATGTACAATGTATAAATGTTAGGCTGGTGGAGAGAACAAAGCAAAAGATAAAATAAAAGATTCTTATTCTTCAGGAGTTTAACCTCCAGTTGAAGAAATAATTTAAATAAACCAAAACCTCCAAAATAAACCATCCTCAAATGATCGAAATGTCCTTAAATAATAGAGGAACAGAGAGAGGGAATATGGTTACTTCCTAAAAATTTGAACCAAATTAGTGGTTTTAAAACACAATGCTTCATGTCCTCAAGTTTAAGAAGAGATGATTAAGCAGTTAAATATTTAATTAAAATATAAATTAAAAAATAATATACTTGTGTCCATTTATAATTGTCATAATAATGATATGCAAATTTAAGTGTATTATATACATTTTTAAAAGGCCAATGTGTTGTTACAAGTTAAATATGTACAATAAGGTTAACTAGTTTTCACATAGCCTCAAATTAAGATCCTGAAATTGGAAGGCAGACTGTTTTAAAAGAAATAACAAAAGTCAGAAAACAAAAATCCTATTACTATATGCAACTACTTAACTGTATATAATGATTTTCTTGACACCATACGGTAGTCCATTCCTCATACAAAAAATACATTGAATTCTTAATAATAATGAATGAAAGTTACTTAGCGTATTGCCCACTGCATAAAAAGCTCTAATAAATATTATTAACTGCAATAATCAAAATTGGTAAACACCTAAAAGCTAGTTGTTTTCTTCTGGCTAATTTTTTATATTTAGAGTTTTTTTCTTTGCTTCTAGAATGTTCTATGAATAAGATCTCTTCAGCTCCATCCGAGTTATCACATGGGATTGTGGGGGTTCATTTTGGTAGTTCTGTATTAGCTTTTTTGTCACTGCTTTTACTTCTTGTTCCTACTCAACAGTTCAAGAAGTAAAACTCAAGAAAGAACTAAACATTATGAGCAATATATTGAGATGAATGGTTACCACAATTGGGCAAAAAAGAATATTATTAAAAATAAATCACACTAAGGAAGATGATAGCAGGTGTGAAATGGCTGTACATGGTGGGAACCAGTGAGCCCCAAAGAAACAAAAGAAAAAAAAATAATGGAAGGCCATGAAACTTACATGATTTATAAGGGAAGTATAAACTTACTGAACAGCCACTGAAGACCACAAAAGCCAGAAAAGTCATTTCTGGATGAATATTTGGACAAGACAGTAATATGGGAAGGACTGATGTTCTCTATCAAATGGGAATTACTAATGAGAATACAATGAGAAATAAGACAAATGGAACTTTTCACTGTGTTTGATTTCTTTATGGTATAACCTGCAATGAGGGGACAATATTTTTGTGTATACCAATATAGTTTAAGAAATGTTTGATAATAACAGCAACCACAATGAGGATGATATAGTTTCAAGAGCTCAAGTTAGATGTTCATGGACAAGATAAACTAAAATTAGAACCCATGTTGGCAGGCATTGTGGTGAAGTATTCTGTGACACAAAAGCTTTTATTAAATAGGGCTCTGAGGATTTGTTTGAAAAATATTTTATGTAGGCAACACAAAAACACATAGTTCATTCTGCATGCAGACATATGGCTTTTTGCCTTGTACCTGGATACAGACCTGCCACTCAACATCCATGAACACGAAATTCAGTTAAAAACTAAAAACAAAGAAATTGGGATGGTGGTATAACATTATGCCTGAGAGAATAAACTATTGAGACAAGATGAACAAAACCAACTGAGATGAGACAAGCAAATTTAACACAAGTCAAGGAAGCTGTCTATAGTGTTAAAATAAAACTGCTACCAAACAGAACCAAACTTGCTATTCACGGGAATTCATGGGCATAGCAAACAAAGAATTTTTTTCTCAGAATCTATGCTGATAACTCCTGTGAGATTACTCCAAACATGGGGAATTTTTTCAGAATTGCCTCTGTTTCCAAAGGAAATTTTTAAGGCATTTCATGAAACAAGTAGAACTTTATCAGAAATAAGCCTTTAAATTACTAAAAATAAAAGGTGAGCCTACTTAGGAAAAGAAAACTCATGAAGCACAAATGCTGAGGTATCTGTGATTTAGGGAGACATATAAGAAATATTTTCATTAAAGCCCAATATCTTCTGTTCTTGAGAAGAAACTGATCCACTCTGCTGAGCTCCAGCTTCTTTTGCACAACATATCTCCGAAACTCATCCATCCTGTTGTCTGTGTTACAGTCCATTTTGCTTTGTTTGCTTGCTGTGCGTGCTTAGTTGCTCAGTCCTGTCCAACCTTTGTGACCCCATAGGTGGTAACCTGCCAGGCTCCTCTGTCCATGGGAGTTGCCAAGCAAACATACTGGTGCGGTCTACCATTTCCTTCTCTAGGGGATCTTCCCAGCTCAGCGAATGGAACCCAAGTCTCCTGCATTGTGGGTGGATTCTTTACTGACTGAGCCACCAGGGAAGCCTGAAAACCTGTACTTAGTTATAAACCCTTATTCATGAATTTTCATCTGAAATCTCCATTTAGGAAAAAAAATCATATTCATTCTCATTCCAACATGAACTATGTGAACTTTGAAAATTATCTTTAAAAAAAATCACTGTTCCTTTTAGTTTAGTGTTTTTGCATTTTCCAGCAGATTTGGAGAATATCATCACCAGGTCAATAACAATTTAACCTATAACTTTAAATAAAGTTTTTCTTTTCATGCTGTTTTATAAATGACTTCTTTATTTTACCACAATTAAAGTATCTTTTTATCAAATTTTATATAAATACACTAGATATAATAAATATATTTTTGGCTAAAAATGACAACAATGCAAAGTATACGATAAAGATTATATCATTGTCTCATTTTCATTTTGATAAAATGTCTTTTTAGGTGATATCATTTTATATTATGCTTTTTTGTGCTGCTTAATATTATAATTAATAATTCATATTTTTGTCTTTTCCCTCTCACTCTGACAACTTTTATTTTTAATCGGTGGGCATGTGCCAAATTGGTTTGTTATTTATTTATAATGTAAAATGACAAGGGAATTGAATATGTGAAATAAGATGGAAAGATTTTCTCTCATATGACAAAAATTTCTTAGTAATGGGGATGTTTCTTGCTTACCCTGTGGACTCAAGGATTTTGGACAGGTTAGATCAGATGGCACCAGTGCCTCACATGACAATGTAAGATAAATATACTGAATGGAATTGTTCATTAATGTCTTAAAATTCATTTTAGTTTTGTGAAGACAGCTGGGTACAAGCATAGGAAGAGGACAAAAAAATACCAAAATTTGTGAAAGACTCCCTATTTTGATAGATGCTAAAGTGCAAATTAAGTAAAAATTCTGACCAAACAGATCTATTTGTATTCTTTCCTAAATGCTAAAACATGCAAATTTAATAGGAACAAACAGAAAATTTCAAAGATATGGAATTTCCATTGACACAAATAAAAAGCTCTGTCTGCAGGGCTTTATGGAGCATTAAATAACCCCTTCAGTTCTGCCCATAATCAGAAACTACACAATGTGAAGGCTAGGGCAATGAATGGTTGTGACAGAAAATTCAGTGTGGTCTCAAGGACATCAGCAACCAAATCACCAAGGCTGATGTCAATGAAGAATCACAGGCTTGCCCAAGAATTACAGTGGAATCAGAATCTGTAGGGATGTGGCTCTCGAATCTGCACTTGAAGCCAACTCCTGAGGTAGATTTAAGTTTGACAATAGTCTTAGGGCAAACCCCTGTATGTCACCAGAGCTCCTCATTGTTAGACATGCTCTTTCAATTCATCATTTGTGTGGAACATTAGAGACTCACAAGATATAACACATTTGATCAAGCAATATGCTTCCTCAAAGATTCCAGTGTCTCAGATTTCTTGTATTAATTTCAAAACCACAGTCTACCCTGTAACTGCCCTACTTAAGCCAACTCCTTATTTCCGGCTCTGCTTTTGTTGTCAACCTGTGCAGACTTCCAGTCTTTGACATCATTCAACTAGTCTCCAACATCTGGAACAGAGGATCTCCTCCCCAATAGCTGGTCCCAATCCCCACGTAAAACTTGATGATTAACAGACTATATTTGTGTGTAACATTGAATATTTCAAAATAATTTTATGACACTAACTATTTTGATCATTATTAAAATATAGGAGGTCGATTTTGAGGTAGATGAGAAAACCAATGCACCAGGAGGTTAAATCCTTTAACTAAGACTGACTCATTAAGTGGCAAAGTATGAATGAGAGCATAGGTATTCAAACATTATACCACATTGCCTTTCAACCTTTTTCCTGAGCAAACCTTTCCCAGACTTTAAGCAATATGCCCATTTTATGGGGTCTGTATCTTTGAGATATTTTCATCTATACTAGAATGTACCTGATATGTATCTTTCAAAAATGGATGACAGAAAACCCAGTTTTACTGTATGGTATAGGATTATGCATTCTGGGCGGTCCAGTTTAAAATGGCAATAATAACGATGCTGTGCCATTCATGTGAGGTACTATTTCTGACGTGGTAATAGATACATTTTAAAAAGTTTATCATTTTGAATTTTCATAATTCATTTTAAGGTTTGGTACCATTGTAGACGGTACTAAAGGAAATCAGTCCTGAATATTCACCGGAAAGATTGATGATGAAGCTGAAACTCCAGTACTTCATCCACCTGATGTGAGGAGCTGACTCATTGGGAAAGGCCCTGATGCTGGGAAATATTGAAGGCAGGAGGAGAAGGGGATGACAGAGGATAAGATGGTTGGATGGCATCACTGACTCGATGGACATGAGTTTGAGTAAGCTCTGGGAGTTGGTGATGGACAGGGAAGCCTGGAGTGCTGCAGTCCATGGGGTCGCAAAGAGTTGGACACGACTGAGCAACTGAACTGACTGACTGACTGACTGACTACTATAGATATGAGAAAGAAAACACAACTGCTGTCATGTTGAATATGTATCAAAAAATTGCTAATAGCCATGACTACTACTTGGTTGCTGCTGTTGCTAAGTCACTTCAGTTGCGTCTGACTCTGTGCGACCCCATAGACGGCAGCCCACCAGGCTCCCCCGTCCCTGGGATTCTCCAGGCAAGAACACTGGAGTGGGTTGCCATTTCCTTCTCCAATGCATGAAAGTAAAATGTGAAAGTGAAGTTGCTCAGTTGTGTCCAACTGTTAGAGACCCCATGGACTATAGCCCACCAGGCTACTCCATCCATGGGATTTTCCAGGCAAGAGTACTGGAGCTGAGTGCCACTGCCTTCTCCGACTACTTGGTTAGCTATACTATTTGAATATAACCACGGGAAGTGAAGTTTAGAAACTCATTCATAATAACTGCCATATAATGAAAGGAACTAGGAGGTACTACCATAGGTATAACATTAACAAACTGGTGAATTTTCAATAGGGTTCTATCAGATCAGATTATTTGAAAAATTTGCCTCCCCCCTTAAAAATCTTCATATTTAAGTTTTTAGAGAAGAGTGCCAGTAGACCTGCTTATTAAACACTTTACTTAAAAAGCATTAGAAAACCTTTCAGAAATAGGAGGTGGATTTGATTTCAGTATTTTTGATCCCCAGAGGTTAGGGCAGGGGTGCAGCCAAAGGAAGAGAAGAGTAGGTGATAGGTATGTAAACGTGGAGGAAGGTGCCTCCTTGTATGAATTTAAGCACCCTGAGTATAATGAAGAAAAATTTCATTATTCTGTGTTTATATATCTTTGTGTGAAACAAGTACTGTTCTCTAAAACTGAAGTTTACATAGGCTCTATTGTAACACCCTGTGAGAATTTCTTTAAACATCAAAATTTATTTTTCCCAATAAAAACTTCCATGGTTTAGCATTCTTAAAATCTAAATGAATGCTTCCATTGATTTGTCCAGGAGAGGGATCTAAGTACAGTTTCGAGAGCAACCTTTTTAGTGATGATTGGTAGCAATGTTTCCCTTCTATCAGATGGCAAACTATAGAAACACAAAGCAATCGATGTATACCTAGATAAAAATAATATTGTAGAGTCCAACTGGTATCTGAGAGTTGAGGACAGGCTGAGATGAACTCCTTGGCTTCCTTCTGTCCAAAAATTTTCTGTTTCCCTATTTCCTATGGTTACCACCATGGAACATGTTAAAATCTCAGTAGGGACTCTGTTTCAACTTTTCCTTTCAAAACACAGTGAAAAAGCTTAATGGAAAAAAAATGTCCTTCCTATCTCCATGCCAGGCACAGTGTAAGATCCACAAACTTAAAAGCCAGGCAAATAGTCTTTTATTTGCCCTAAAGCTAAGCAAGTGACCTAGTGCTACAAAAATTCCCAAATAGGCATGTGACCTGACTAATGTGTGCTGTGAGATGAGTCAAGGAAAATGGAACCATCTGTACTTTTATTGGACAGTCAAATAATTCCTCTCTGTCTATCCAAAAACATAATTTGTATACTTGAAGAGAGATACAAGGATCTAATTTTTAAAACTGGTGATACAAAATACAACCTAGTAAACATAGGTAGAGATAAGCAAAAATTGCTTAAGAGAACTATGATTGCTCTCAGAAATTCTTACTACTCATCTGTGTACTAAAGATTCTTTAAGACTTACGGGAGGAAATCCAGGAAAAGAAAGGTAATTATCAAGATGGCACAGGGACTTCCCTGGTGGCTGAGTCGGTAAAAAATCCACCTGCAGTGCAGGAGACAGGCGACTCAGGTTCCATGCCAGGGTTGGGAAGATCCCCTCGAGAAGGAAATGGCAACCCACTCCAGTATTCTTGTCTGGAATATCCCAAGACAGAGGAGCCTGGAGGGCTACAGCCTATGGGGTCGCAACAGTCGGACATTGCTTAGCAACTAAATCACCACAACAAACAAGATGGCACAATCTTCAAGCAGTGGGATCTGTGTACCCTTCTTTCTCTGCGATGAAAGCTACCAATGAATGAACTCTGAGAGTGAGTGATGGCAGAAAAATAGCAATCAACTATAGGGCCATATTAGTTTTGTAGGTTTATAAAGGTTTGCCATTGTTTTTTTTTAATTTATATTCAACCATGCACCACACTTCCATTATCCTATATGGAAATTTCAGTAAATTTTTTCTACCAAGTTCTCATCAAGTTCATCTCAATTTGTTCATCAAGTTCTCAATCTTGATGGAAAACAAGGACAGAGTAGTAATAGTTGGTAAAATATAGTAATAAATAGTTGGTAAAATATGTCTTTCAAAGACAGTGCCTAACAAAATATGCATGTTTAGGAAGTGAAAAGGCAAGATGGAACTGAGCAGGATACTGTGGATAAGGTGAGAACCAAGTATCCACAGAGAATCCCAAGATACCTGCCTTTTCTTTCATAAAGTGCCTCCTCACTTTATCAATAAGGAAGCCAAAGTGAAATATAATAAAAGCGGTAAACATATAATATACTTGTACCACAAGCCTAGAACTATGTCAAATATTTAAATGCATCATCTCATTTAACTCTCACAAATATCCAACAAGGCAACTATTATAATTTGGATTATACTGGTGAGAAAGCTAAAGCTGACAGAGAATAATTAACTTATTTAAGTTGCACAGTAACTAAATAGAAGAGCCAATATATAAACTAAGATCTGTCTGATTCCAAAATCCAGGCTCTTAACCACGAGGCCAATAGTTCTTAACCCAGACTGCACACTAGAATCAACTGGGAAGCTTTTAAAATCTACAGATACTCAGACCCTACCCCCAGAACAACTAACCAGAATTTCTTGTGCATGGGACACAAATATGTGGTTCATTTCCAAGCTCTCCTGGGTGATTATAATATGCAGCCTGGATTGCAAACCACTGCACCATGCTCAGTCTCTTTACAGTTGCTTTTCCCCAGCCCCACTACATACTCCTTCCTATGTTCCTTCATCAAGGATATTGGAAAAGTAATATATACGTTAAAGTTTTTAAAAAGCATTGTTATAGTAGAATATGGTCACAAGTCCAATCAAAGAGATACCCGTTCATATCTATTTACAGGCTATGATGAGTGAACACAAAGACCCTAATTTATCACTCTCATCTCCAAAAGGGAAGTATAAAGCTGGCCGTAAAAGCCCTTCATACCAAAGCTAATAAATAAAATTTGGAAAGTCCTCCTCCTTTACTTTCACAAATCTAATGAGTAGCTACTAGACCCAAGGGCAAAAACCGATGGCCGAATATTCCCTTACAATGCTATTTCATACAGGATTCAATGCACCCAAAAGCCATTCCAAACAAAGAAGTAGTAGAAGTAAAGAGGAAATGTATGTTGTAACAAGTGAGATTTCAAGTCAGAAGTCTTAGGTTTCTGTCTGTACTCTGCCACTTTACTGCCATGAGGCTACAATCAGTTTCCTTTTCTGTACTGAAGCTACATCTCCCTTAGTGAAGCGATTTTAAAAGTGTGGTCCCCACCAGCATCACTTGGGAACTTGTTAGAAATGCAGATTATCAGTCCCTACCGCTAGACTCAGAATCAGAAACCCTGAGAGTAGGGCCTAGCAGTTTGCATTTTTAACAAGCGGTCCGCGTGATTCAGATAATTTCCAGGTGGTTCTGATGTGTCTACTTCATCTGTGTGTGTGTGTGTGTGTGTGTGTGTGTGTGTGTGCGCGTGTGCACGCTAAGTTGCTTTAGTCATGTCCAACTCTTTGCGATTCTATGGACTGTAGCCCTCTAGGCTCCTCTATCCATGGGATTCTCCAGGCAAGAATACTGCAGTGGCCATGCCCTCCTCCAGGGAATCTTTCCACTCAATGATCAGCCTGCATCTCTTACATCTCCTGTATTGGCAGGTGGGTTCTTTACCATTAGCACCACCTGGCAAGCCCGTCTACTTCATACGGTTATTCTCTAAGGACAAAAGGATATTGTGTTAGTTTTTATTGCTATCTGCTTAAGTCAGAAATCTCAAATTCTCTAGCAGAAACAGAGAAATAATATTACAGTGTACATTAGTTAGATTAATAACCTCATTTCTGAATTTCACTTTGAATGTGTAGATGAGGCACAAGTCAACCAGAGGTTATGCAATTAGCTTAGAGTCAAAGAGAAAGCAAGGAGTAAAGCTGAGAAGGAAACCCCAGAATGAACTTGATTTTAATTCAATCAAACTGTTAAAGTACCAACCACGCACTTTCATCTATAATCACAATGAACCTTTTTATAAACAAGTCTCTATCTCTCAGCTTAAAAAAGTATAACGGTAGCTTTTTGGATTTTAAAATGGATTGACTTCTATAATTCTGGGCTAAAGGCAGCTCAAGAAGCAATAAGAAATCATAAGCTTTCTACAGTGAGAAGGTGCAAGTGCCCAGACTTCTGTATGTGTGAACTGCAGACAAGTACTCCCCTTGGTCATGTCACATTTCTGATCATTGCAATGGTGGAAACCATGAGAAATGAGTGTCTAGTGGTTGAGTTTTCACGCAAACATATATATATATATATATATATATATATATATATATATATATATAACATATATATATGTATATACATGCACATTTCTACAATATTATTGTTTGGATGCCATAAAACACAAAAGGGATTTCAGAAGATGTTTTGGAATGCTTTTTTCCCCTCTATCCCTCTGTCAGCAGCATTCTATCTTTTCACTGTAATTTATCTGATATAGCTACTAAGATGCTTGATAGCTTTACATGCAAGGGTGCAGAAAAACAAAGAGCAAGGGAATGGGTTGTTAATGAAATTCTCTGATTGTAAAAAGCACTTTGAAATGATCAGGTGGTAAATAATAATAAGAGGAAATAGCATAAAGTGCTTAGATGCTATAGCAATAGTCACTATATAAATGCAGAAGAGATCAGACATGAATAGAATTTGCATTTTATGCAGCTTCTGTGTGTGTATATAGAATGAACAGTTGCTAATTTTTCAACAGTGCTGGTAAAATATTGTTCAAAATCTTTTCCTACTATCTTATCACTTTAAAAGGCATCATATAGAAGGACCCATCTGTCCTAGTGAAATAGTGAATGTGTTTAAAGAGGCTAGAGGAAGAGCCTCTTTCACAAGGAAAAGAAAAAAAAAACCCAAATAAAAGGAGCAAATGAAGAAGAGTAAATAGTAACACTATCATAACAGCTATGGAGACATACACAAAGACGATCTCTGAGAAACATCAGGGACGAATAACTCTGTTAATGTGTGGCCTCTGTGGAACTACAATAAAGATATATGGTCATACACCAAAAATACAGACATGAGCTCTTTCTCTTTCCTGGGCTATTTTTATGATGGTAGTTGTTTTTAAATGAAAACAGGGAGAGGGGAGTGAGAAGTATGGTTTTTTTTTTATTGTTATTATTGTTACTGTTTACCTTAGCTATATTGCTAACAGAAATTCCATACAAGGTACTTCCAACAGTTTCACGACCTCAGTGCATATCATGAATTTGCCTTCAATTTTCTTGTTATTTTTTCCCTTAGTACTTGTTCATAACCCAATGCCCATTCATTAAGGTATACCAAACCTTAGTGGAGAAGGCAATGGCACCCCACTCTAGTACTTTTGCCTGGAAAATCCCATGGACAGAGAAGCCTGGTAGGCTGCACTCCATGGGGTCGCTAGGAGTTGGACAGGACTGAGTGACTTCTCTTTCACTTTTCACTTTCATGCACTGGAGAAGGAAATGGCAACCCACTCCAATGTTCTTGCCAGAGAGTCCCAGGGACAGGGGTGCCTGGTGGGCTGCTGTCTCTGGGGCCTCAGAGAGTCGGACACGACTGAAGTGACTAGCAGTAGCAGCAAACCTTAGTCCATGGTTACTCTTGAGCTAGAGAAAATGCTAAAAGTTGGAGAGTCTCTTAGTTACAGAGGGAAAGTCTGATTAGAATTCTGAGATAGCAGAGCTCTTAATAAAAAGATCACTAGCCAAACAACAGAGCACTGAAGATTGAATCAGCCTAAACATACAATTCTTTCCCTTCCTTTGTCCTCTTCCTTTGCAGACCTTTCTGTCTCTAGGATCTTTTCTGTCTCTGATCATTAAAAAAAATCCAGATATTTCAAATATCACAAATTTCCAACTTGGAAGAAAACACAAACTTTTTCAGAGAAACTAACTCGGTGTATTCAAAAAATTTGCACTTATTTCTGGAATAAGAAAATGGAGACAGAATTACCAACATAAGAAAGGAATAAGAATAATATTAATAGTAATAATGATATTAATACTAATACTTGGGATTCTAGAAGATGTTTTATCACAAAGATTCACAAGTATTAATGGAGACTCCAGAGCAAAGCGTGAATTAAGCCAAAGTCAGACTCTCCGGAAAGCTGTGAACGGTCTCAGAACAGACTTTAGTAATAAATGAACACTGGCCCTGGGCATAAAAGCATCTCCCTGTCCCTTGTTCTAAAAGTTAACTATTAAACCATATGTTGTTCATGTTTATTTGTTTTACTCAATTCTAGAAACAAGGACACGTCGATCAGATTGCACTGGGCAACTGAACATTTAGTGAAGGCTTTGTGAAGACTGTGTTCTTCCCACTGGTCCTACCCAAAGGGCTTTATTATCAGACTATCAAGTCTGTGTTGCTATGAAGGATGGAAACTATCTTCTTTGGAAGAACAAGTTCTTCTTCTCCCTGTTTTCTGGTTCTGGTACATTCAACATTTTAAGTGCTTGATCTCTTCCTCGTCCTCACTCTTCCCAAACCATTTCCTCTCTTCTAATCTATTCTTTTAATTATTTACAGACTTGCTTGCCTGGACACTTCATTTTTGTAGAAGTTGGCTGATTTTTTTTTCAGCACCTTTTAGTGGAATGCAATCATAGGTGAATAGAGAGGGAAGTGGTCTTTAATGTTATTTTTAGGTTTCATGTGTGACAGAGATTTTTTCCCTTTATTGATTTTTCCTGTATACTGTCCACTCTACAGCTTGAAATGGCTACCATGGTGTTTGCGAAATTGGTTGTTCTTCACTGTTGAAACCACTTTTTAAATCAGTTTTTGCAAGTCACATTTTACTCTGTTTTAAGGAAAGTTTTGTTTGGTTTCCCTTTCTTTGTGGAGTCATGCTGGCAGAGAAACACAGTTTATAACATTGCTTTTAAATGTGGTATGATTGAGATTATAACCATATTGATTCTGTATTTAAAATTTATTAGATTGAGCCATGTGCAGCTAAAAGGAAAAAGAAGTCATAAGTCTTTAATATTCTTCACAAATATGAGCACCAAGGGATGCAAATGTTAAAATTCATCAAGCACAACACGACATCCCACTGTTGGAAAGAAACTTTCTCATGTCCAAAATTCATCTGGGGTAGGGCAAGGAGTTGGGACATTTATGTGTGGAATTTTCCTCCATATTTTTGATAACAAATATCTGGGAATATATCTTAATATGTATGTAATATTATATTTCTGAAAATGATACATTATAAGTTAGAAACAACATTTTGAATATAACTAAGAATAGGAAATTTTCCTATGCTAACCTTCTGGAACCGTTCATTTTCACTTATATTTCCTGGATTCTATGCTATACAGAGAAGGATAAAAGCTGAACTATGGGATAAAGAAAAAGGGTAAAAATAGCCTATGGTATTCAGATTTGCAAAAAATGGCAATATTTATTCGTTTAAAAAACAGGATTTGGGGCTGAGTTTTACAGTAATTTTTGATAAGTAAATAAAGCCTACTGAATCTTCAAAGAGTGTAAGAATGAAACATCTATTTTAAATTTAGAGTATTAAATAATAGTGAAGACATATATCAAAATTGGCAATAGCCAGAATTCAAGAGAAGGAAATTGAACATTCATTGTGAGTGGAGGAAGGGTGAGCTTGCAGGCTAAGAAGAGCACTCATGATGTGTAAACCAAAACTTAGCATCATACAATAAGGTTTTTATATTTTTCTTCTCTGGGGAATATTTGAAGAAAGACAGTTCCAGGGCTCTTGTTACTGTTTTTCTTTTCTTTTCTTTTTTTAAGCTAAAATTTCACTCTAAATGCTAGTGAAATTTCCAGAGTTCCTCTTGGAGGTTTTGACCCAAATGAAGTTAAGTGGTTGTGGCAAAGAGATAGATTAAGCCTATCTACACTAACATTCAGTCCTTGCTCAAAGCAAGGTCTTAGGATTTGGATTGCAAACTGGCAAATTCAATGGTCCAACTGCACAAGGGCAAATACTAAGTATTAATCTGGAGAGTAAAGATTCTCAATCTTGGCAGGAGGGTAGTTCTACCACTGCTTTACTGTATGTCCAAACTCCAGCTAAATTATATATCCCCATTTGAAGTGAACCCAAGGAAAAGGCAATGTCCTCCTAAATGCTATCTTTTTCATATGTATTTTCCAAACTGTAAACCATGAAGTGCTATATAAAAGCAAAATAGTATTAGTGCCTCATAAGATAAACATATAGATTGATGATGAATGTATTAAAACTGCACTGCATGTTTACTTTATAAAGGTACTAATACTAGTGCTACTAATAACAATTCTTCAGAAATTTGGTGGGAGAAAATATCTACAGAATACATTTGCTGAGAAAAATCATCAGATTTCAATTTTGGAGGAAATAACTTGGAGAAGTCACCAGAGACTTTTGAGGGGAAACCTGAAATCCCTGGTCTATGAACCACCCATTTTAAGCTCCAGTTTATTCAGAACTAATAATAACCTGTCTCTTGAAACCAAAGGGAGTAGTAAAGAAAGTTACCTACATTTACGTGCTTCAGCCTTCTGGAGATCTAGTGAATCCACAACCTGAGGCTCATATTTCTATGAAAAGGATAACAGTGAAATCTCATCATTACTTTGTTTGCTTTGAGGAAATTGGCCATGCCCCCAATTAAATTATACTACAAACTTCTTTCCCATTACCAAAATATAAATACATAACCAGGCACAAGAATGTGGTAAAGGAGGAAAGGTGAGTTTTAGCATCTTAGAACCTTGGGTGTGTATCTCATTTACACCCCTTAACAAGTTATTTAACCTCTCTAGGTCAAAGTTTTCTAATCTATTAAATGAAGATAATGGTAGCTATCTCACAGGATTGTTTTAAGAATTATATGTAAAATTCTTGGTGCAGAGAGGTCACTCAATAAATGGTAGCCAAAGCACTGTCTGTAGTAAAATGCAGATAAAATATATTTCACCCAGACTGTTGCTCTGTGAGGTAGGTTTGGTGTCCAAGCTACAGAATCCATTAAGCCAAAATAACTTGGTCATTTTGACAATGCATTTTAGGGATATTTTAAAATGACATTTTCCCAAAGTCAAGCTAGCTTATGGCTATATCAAATTGCTGTATTTAAAAGGGAGCTTTATTGAGTTCATAAAATAGTGTATCCAGTTTTGTTCCCCAAATCTAGGATGATAAAGATCTTCCATCAAAGAGGATAAGAGTGACATTTAGAAAAACAAGTATTTAAAAAGAAAAAACTATAGTAGGAAATGAATGTAGGTTATCAGGATGACAGGAAGTCAAAGCAACACAGAGAAGAAATGTGTCCAGCAGATGAAGAAAAATGGAAAGACACTACTTCAGAGAGATGGAGTAAAGAACAATCCCAAGCCCTAGAAGCCTGTAGGTTAAAAAGCGATTGAAACTCTGACTCTAAGGTGAGAGGTAAAGAAAGATTCAAGAATACCTATCAGTAGGAAGAAGAGCAGTGAGAGCAAGATTCCTAGGAACCAGATGCATTTAGGAATAAAATCCTTAAAAGTGATCTGCTCCAAGGTGGTGCTAGCTTCAGAAAATACAAATATTGATGGGTTAAATCAGGACTGGAGAAAATATACAGCCAAATATGGGCAGCTCTGAGGGAAAAAAAAATAGGCAGCTTGGGACTCAACTGTCATCACAATCCATTTGTGTTTCACATCCCACTGTTTGTGACATTAACAGAATTTTGAATTTAGCAATGAACTATTTTTGTATTGTGAATATCTGCAGCCATTTTCCATATGTAGCTACCACTGAAACTAGAAATAATAGCTCTATGATCTTTAAAATGCTTCCAATTAATACTATCCAGATTAGGGGTCACCTAAGAGTCTCTCAAGCTAATTCACTTTTTCTGTCATTTGAAATGGAGTATTTTCCCTGCTCTTTATTTGCATTAAGTTCAATATTATTTGACTATGTTAGTAACAGATCTTTTGGTGGCTTTTGCTTTTATTGTCATTCTTCAAAAGATAGAGTTGGTTTTAGATTTTTTAATTTTATCTTCATTTAACTAAAATAAATAAGGCAGACCTTTTCATAATAGCACTTAAATAGGTAAAATTTACATGCAGCACTTTGATGGTATGTCAAATATTAAGCAAGGCAATTTCAGGTATTAGTATTTATTATACTGGAATGTATATACCAATTCATGTGAATCATATTTATATTTATATATATATTCTAAAAATAACAGACTTATATTCATTGTACACAAGGTTTTTCTGTCTTATTGTTGTTATTGCCATCGTCAATAAATATCATTTATCTATCATGCTCGAAGAACTCTTCTAGGCACTACACAAACTTACCATGCAATGAGGCCATTATTGCCCCATTTTCTGTTTAAGGACTTAGCCACAAGAAATAACGTATCCGTGATTATATAATTTGCAAACAGAGGAGGAATAACCAAATACATGGCTGTGCAACTACAAAGTCCACATTCTTTTCACTGTACATTTCTGCCTTTCATACTGAGGTAAGCCTACTATTTTATAAAGTTAATGTGATATGTTGTCAAGATTCCACACAAATGAATTTTTCTAATATATTGTTTTTCTACTGTGCAGTCTTTCTCTTAAAATCATTTACACTTCTACAGAACATCTACACTGATGTTCATGTGCTTTTTCTTGCAAATTGTAAATCAATTCAAAATATGTATTTAAGCACCTAACATGTGGCACTGCTAGGCTAGATATTTTTGTTCACTATCATGTTAAAATACAGATCTTGGCAATGTAGAAGTCTCTTCTTCCTGAAGATGCCTCATTAGGTCAAGTTACGTTTCTAATCTTTTTCAGTCACTGATGGTATAAAAAATACAGTACTGTGTGAAAAACATTAGGGCTTTGGATTTAAAGTTCCTTTAATTAAACAAACCTAGTTAGCCACAAATTGTTGAAACAAAATCTGTAACAGGAAGGGCATTTAAGGCAGATTTAAACATCATTTCTATCTAGAAACAGAAAATTAGTCTGCATAATGTCATTTATCTACTGAATTATAATTTTCAGCTATACATTCAGATTCTTAATGTGTGTCGCAAAGATGATATCTCTGTCCCACCCTCAGTAAGAAGTGTGTTTTGAGTTGTTTTGTCAGTAGTGACAGTGCCGATGCACTGGACAAAATATGTTTTCAGCAAGTTTCCTTGGCAATGAAAATAACTGTAGTAGTAACAGTAGTCAGCATCGTAATAATGACAGCACTTACTGAATACTACACTAGGTGCCAAGAACTGTGATTAGCACTTTATATGCATTATCTTATACATTTCTCAAAATATCTTGTGAGGCATACACTGTTAATAATCCAAGTTGACAGAGAAGGACCCCAAACACAGAGAGGCCAAATAACTCGCCCAAGGCCACACAGGCCGAGAAGAAGCAGAGTCAATGAACCTGACTTTCACACCTCTACCAGGTGAGAGTGGCAGCAGGTGCTGTGTTTGTTCTGGAGAACACTCATATGCTCTTCTAGCTACACTAACTCCAGTTGGGACCCAGCTGGTTTGTAATACCAAATCTGAAGACAGCCAACAGGAGTTAAAGTTTGAGTTGCTTCTATTCATACTGCCTGCTAATTAAAATGTTCCCTTCTGAGAAGACCGTGGCTGGCTGGCATAACCCTGGAACATAATACACGTTGAAAAAGTTTCTTCTGAACGGTAACAATGGTTTCTCTCAAGTGCTGAGTTAACCAATGATTTCCAATACTCCCTTTTTTTAGAAAAAAATATAGGTTGTCTTATTGTCTAGAATATTTTCATCATGGATACATATTAGGTGACACACTTGGATCATACCTTTGTGGTCAGGTGAAAAATTAGTTTACTTTAAAAAATATTTTTGTTTTGTTTTACTGTTGTGTTGTTAGTCTAAGTTAAACTTTGAATCCCTCTGGGAAACCTTTCCTGTTGCCTATGCTCTGATCTCTTCTAGGATAGCACTGCATCCTTCAGAGAACCTTATGAAGGCACATACTATTATTAATCATTTGTCATCTTTACTTTGTTCACTTGAAGATTGAGCCTAACTCTTAGACCCCTGGATGTCTGGAGTGCCTAGCATTTAGATCTTAAACAACAAAAACAAAACCCAGGAAACATACACACAAGTAAGCAAAAAGATGGAAAAGAAGGGTCTTGCATTTGACCATGCACACATATTGATCCCTATAGTGTGCTTGTTTTTCCCCTTACATTTTGTACAGGTCCCTACGAAAAAAAGCTTCCCACAATAAGCAGAGTCTTGGATTGACTAGTCTATTCCCCAAAGAAGTCTATAAATGCATCAAGAAATAGATTTTTATACACACATGCACACACACAGATATATATATATACACACACATTATGAAATAACATGAATATACTTGTAAGTCATGGAGTGTGCAGCAGGCAATGTCTTTAAAATGAATCCTATTATACTTACATTACTTTACATTTTACATTTAGTAATTTTATTCCCCTTCTAACCCTAATACATTATATACCCTAATGTAGATTTCAGGAAAGTAGAAACTTTATTCATCACACTCTCCCTAAAGTTCCTAAACGAAAGCATGACACTAAATACATAGCAAATATATGTTGAAGAGAAGGGAAGGAAAATAAAAAAGACATGGAAGGTCTCATAATATTTCCCATATTGTTCTGGAAATAATAAAGGGGGAGAGTGTCTCCAGTACTTTTCCAGGAAAACATGAATCATCAATGAAACTGCAAGTTTTATCCTGTTCCTCAGACCAGCTACCAGATTCCTTTATGCATAAAATGTCTCTTCTAGCCTGTTGATACCAATTCCTGGTACTAATGAGACTTTGGAGCAGGGTACTAGGCAGGATCACTCAAGTTCCTCCATATTTTGCCCTACCTGTCAACAAGGGAGGCTGGGCTCCAGCATTTCCTATAGGTCAGCTGAGGCCTTAGATGAGGCAGTAGAAAAGGACATGCAAGTCTTCATAACGTCAGGTGCATTTACTTATACATCCCTCTCCTCTTTTCAAAAGGAATCCCAGTATCAAATCACTGATTGACGAGAAAGATGGAATTAGTAGGTCCCCATGATACCTCCCATTTCAGTATTGGGGGATGCAGTCTATTGCTGAGGGGAAGAAGGAGGAACCAGCAATGGTTTCTTGCATTTTGCAGCTTCCAAGTTGTAGCAGGGTTTATTATATAACATTTCTATCAAGTATAAATTCATACTGATATAATACAATGGAAATCTTTAGTTTTTTTAAAAAATATAAATTTATCTATTTTAATTGGAGGTTAATTACTTTACAATATTGTACTGGTTTTGCCATACATCAACATGAATCCGCCACAGAAATCTTCAGTTTTACTCAAGAGAATGTTATGTGCAATTCATACTTATCCTAGTACAGAGAAGATAATATCTTGGTAGTAATAAATTATCCTAGAATATGCATTTTTTCAGACAATGGATGGAGTTGTTCTTTTTCATCTTTGTATCTCTACTACCCAGATGCAACACATGACTTAGCACATAGTAGTTTTCAGTAAATGGTAGCTAAAAATTTTGAGAACATCTTCCTGTAATGGTGAGATATGACTTGAAGGGTTTAAACAAATTCAGAATGTTTTTCTAAGCTTGATCTTCCCAGTCTCACGAACAGGCCATCCATCATCACTTAATATGCCTTAGAGTTTTGGTCTGTTATATATAATTAGCTCTCATCAACTGTAGAGTGGAAATTCTACCATTTTATACTCATATACTAGAAATTTTAAAGTCACAATCTTGTAAGAGTGGTTTTCAAACTTTAGTGTATGTAACTAACCTGGGTAACTTCCTAAATTGCAGATCCTCAGACTCTTATCTCAGAGCTTCTAATTTAGAAATTTAGGGATCTTCATTTTGACAAACACACTAGGTAATTCTGATACACGTGGTCCTTGGACTACTTACTGTGGATTGTGCTACAAAGGAAATGTGGAAAAAAAAAAAAAAAAACCTTTATGCTTCACTTTTCCAATGTGACTTAACCATCAAAACTGCCATGAAAAGACAAGTTAGTTTGCTAAGACTTTTGAAAATGAACCAAGGAAGGACGCAAAGGCAAGAAACATTCAATTCAAGCCAGAAAAGGTTCTTTTTGAAACTTCACAAAGACTGACAGCGTGCTTCAAGTAAAAGTAGGAAAAAAATGGCAGGCGTATAGCAACATTTCAATAACAATTTAGGGAAGCAGTGTTGATTCAAGAGCTTTATTTGATAAAATGTGTTTTAATGGCTATTATAAATGTGGATGCCTTCTAAATTTTTGATTTATTGTTAAACTATACATGTATACATATATTTATATGAGATAATTATTAAAATTTCTCCTGAAATCCCTATTTTCCATAAAATCTTGGTCTTGCCAACATAACTGCACTAATTGAAGCTTCCCCTTCCTCCTGCCAAGAAACTTCTCGCCTGGGATTGAAAAGAGATTACTATAGTCTATTCCTCTACACGTGCCTCACAAAAGTGTAACTGCTGATTCTGCCCTGATCTCTAGGTCTCTGTGAAGAAGTGAAGTGAAGTTGCTCAGTCGTGTCCGACTCTTTGCAACCCCGTGGACTATAGTCCACCAGGCTCCTCCATCCATGGGATTCTCCAGGCAAGAATACTGGAATGGGTTGCCATTTCCTTCTCCAAGGGATCTTCCCCACCCAGGGATTGAACCCAGGTCTCCCACATTGCAGGCACACACTTTAACCTCTGAGCCAACCAAGGGCTCTGTAGCCTATAATTATTTTCAGTGGAAGCTCCATTAGGACTGAGTTCTAAATATTCAGTGTCTGTCATTTTTCAAGAACCTTAGCAATGAATGATGGAGATTTTTAAATTATTCTTATGAATGTTATAAATTGCACAACTTGTCATGGTTTTCTCTTTGACTTGACTGCATGCAAGTTTAAAGGAAAATGTATAGCACTTCATCGACTGTAGTTTGTGCACCAACTTCACTCTTGACTATATCTTTGCCCTTGTTTATTGTTTCTTTTCTTTCTTTTGCCTCTCTTATCTACTTTTACTTCATGTATTTCACTGTATTACTTGCATCTTTTCCTTTCTCAGTCATTTTAATTCCCATTTTGGAACTAAATGGTAGAAATAAATGAGAAAAACAAAACAAAGAGTATGCGTGTCTCTGTGTATTTACATATATGTGTGTGTGTGAAAGTTGCTCAGTTGTGTCCAACTCTTTGTGACCCTATGGACTGCAGCCTTCCAGGCTCCTCTGTCCATGGAATTCTCCAGACCAGAATACTGGAGTGAGTAGCCATTATCTTCTCCATGGGATCTTCCCAATCCAGGAATCAAACTGGGGTCTCCTGCATTGCAGGCAGATTCTTTACCAACTGAGCTACCAGGGAAGCCCATATATATATATGTATGTATGTGTGTATATATGTATGTATACGTATGTATGTATGTATGTATGTATGCATGTATATGTATGCATATATATGTGTGTGTGTGTGTGTGTATATATATATATATATATATATATATATATATATAAAACTCACCTAAAATATAAAATAAAAACTAGCCTTTTGAAATAATGGAAATATTTTATAGTCTTCGGGCTAATAAATTCATTTGATTATTTGTAGGACTGCAATATAGAGAGACATAAAATTAAAATTACTACTATGAGAATATCCATGTGAATTTGAACATAGGTATTTTTGGCACCAGATCGTTAATTCTGACATCCTTCAGTTTTGAAAGTTAACTATAGCTGTGTTAAAATCTGTGTGTTCAGTCTTTTAGACTGACTGTATTAAAAAAAAAAACCAAAACAACAAATTCCTAGGTTTAATCAGACTAACAAGGTGTGTAATTTATATTTTTTCTTTTAAAAATTATAAATGGATGCACATAAATGTATATGTATAATTATTTACTTATATGAATCTTCCATACATATATATGTATATATCTTAAAGTCTTCAATGAACCTCTTTATTCCTTTGCCTCCACTGTTACCTTCTTAAATAATTTTCATTAAGCAACAAACAGTGGTAAGTCATCTCAACAATGAAAGGCTCTATTCAAAATGGGTTTAGTCTATTTTCTGTATTTCCTCTGATAATGATCAAGCTAGTCTCAGACTGATTCTAGTAACAACCCAGGTAAGTTAGAAGAACTCTATTTGGGCACTGGGCATCTTAACAATGACACTCATCTTAATTTGTCCTTATCTAACCACTTTGGGCTGAAATATTTTTGTGTTGAGACCCAAATATGATTTTTGTTATATTAATTTCTGGATCTCATATTCTTTCAGATATCAAAAGAATATAGCACCATGCAGGAATAATGCCAAGTTGCCGTCGTTTTTTTCAATCCCCTCCCATCATGGTTACCAATAGTTGATTGATACTTGGAATACATCACAGTTGGATTACAGATATGCTCTTTAGTCTGACCTCTACTTGTTTCTTGCAACTCATTTGTAGACAGTCCAGAAGCTAGCAGCTGGATTTCATTTTTATTCTAGCAGTCACCATTTTACAATGTTCCCTCAGTTCACTGTGGGTTTCACTATTGATAAGTCAATCCAAAACTCTAAGAGGCCTTTAAATGGAGTGAGTTAAATCAGAGGGAAAATATTACGATTAACTTGCCATAGGTTCATGTCACTCAACTACATTTCGCCATTGACTCCCCATACCTCAAAATGGTGTAATGATACAATTCTCTCACAGAAGAACTAATGAAATACTTAGCAAAAGTAAGTGGTTACAAAGCACTTTGTAAAACAAAAGTGCTGTATTTTTTTAAAAAATCTTGTACAGAACTCTGGTTCAGTTTCTGAGCCTTTCCAAGTCCTCATAATTCTGTGGTATTCATAATAAAGCAGGCAGATGGTTTAGTCTCTGAACATATGCTTTAAATGCCCCCTTTGCTATTTGAAAATAATGGACCAAACTGTGCCCTCAGATAGTCACAAGAAACTTTAAGGGGGCTGCCTCTTGAAATTTGAGGACAGTATGTTATCCAGTGGGAATTAAACCTTTAAAAAATATACTTTCTAAATGTTCTTCTGAGCTCTATTCTACATATTAAGAGAAGTCATTTTTTAATAAAATAGATATAGTAAGGAAAAATTGTAGCCAGCACAATATTGCATGGTTCAGGAATAGATTAGAAGGTAAAATGAGTTAAATATTTACATTTTAAAATTCTGATTATCTAAAAACTTATGATAGTTATGTGATTTAATTTTTGAGTGATTGCCAGACTTTCCATTTTTATTATTATTACTATTATTCTTACTATCTTGTAGATGTTTTATTGTTAAAGCACTTTGCAGTTACTAATTAGTTAATTTAGTTTAAATTATGTTTATGCCTTTGTTTTAAATCCATGTTATTCATAGTTATTACAATCCTCAAATGCTATTTCGCCAGCCAGTTACTCTCATTTCAAAAACAGTTTGTTGTCGATGAAAGCACATATTTCAGGTTTTCACAGAATATGAAATTCAGTGGATATATGTGTTTTGATAATGTTGTTCACTTAACCCAGCTGTATTAGCAATACACCTCTGTTTCTTAATGTCAGCATTTTATACATAAAATGAGCCTTCATTTCCACATTTATGTTTTTATGTATTTAAATGTCGTTTTGAAAAAGTCTCTAACCTAGTCTCACTTATCTTAAAATGTCCACGAAACTCAGTAGTCTGATTAACACTTCAGATAAAAAGACCACACAGTTGACAATAAGGACATTCTGGTTCTTACAGAAGCCCGAAGTTTAAGTAACTATTCCGGAACTGTAATGTCCCTTTAGAAATTCTGAACAAGGACTAGCTTGGTGCTAATATAAAACAGAGTTTACTCTGAAAAGTAAAAGCAATAGTTGTACCCAAACATGTTTGGGATGCTCTTAAGACAGATCATAATTAATAATATTGAGAATAACTGAAGAGTCTTAAATCAAGTGATAGTTTTATACAAATATCCACAAATATCTGAGCAAAGTTTATAACTATTATTGGGGCAAAGCATTAACATACTCTTCTGCTGATAAAGGCACAAAGTAACTCTGAGAAACCTCCCTCCTTTTCATTTCTCTAACTTTCACAATAAATGCAACACTGAGGCTAAACTCTCAGTCAAGGCAGAAATACACCGAGCAGTATTTCAATAAACAACAAATTGATTTTTAAAAACCCACCAGATTAAACATTTCCCCCATTTTCCCCTTGCTTCCCCTTGTTGTTTCACTTTCCATGCACACATAATCGCACTTACCTGCACAAGTCTGAAACATCAGTCTAGGTAATTTTTTTGAAATGTACTCTGTACCGATGCATTTTTCTGTGTTTCTTTCTAACCCTCGGGAATGTTAAGAATTTAGGAAGAGAGCCACAGCTTAAGAGAGCAATTATTTGCCAGTAAATACTCAATTTGCTTGTCCTGTGATTTTTCTTCTAACTTGCATATTCAATAATCCGTCCCTGACTGCGTCACAAGCACAAAAAGTCTTTTCTCCAGAGGAGAACACTTTCGCCAATCAACCTTCAGCCATGCCAGGGCACAGCTCGTCAGGGTGATTTGTTAGCTTTAATTAATAATTCCTCACACTGGCCATTTTAACAAATAACGCAGTGAGCCTGGGACGCTAGATGGCTATGATTCAGGCCGATAAAACTACAGTGGAAAGAGGTGGGGAGGGTGTGTGTGGGGGGAAATTCAGACGCCGTTTATAAACACCTCTAATCATACTCTTTCGGTTTACAATATAGAGGACATCTCTGCTGAATTACCACGTTATGTCCACCAATTTGTATTCAGATGGGAGCCATATGTTCCTCCACTTTATCTGCTAAGGCCCTCTCAGTGCCAACACAGTCATCGGGCAGACAACATTTACAAAAGAGGTCTCTAGCCTCCAGATTGCAAAAGTTTACTGCAGGGTGAAGTTGAGAAATCAGACATATACAGCACTTCTCAGTGAGCTTGTGTAACAGTCTAGAAACACAGAGGTAAGAATTATTGAATGTCAGATTTGCTGTCACCCCGGCTGCCTGAAACTGGGCATTTCATTTAGTCTTTTTTTTTTTCAGAATCTCATACCTCAAAACAGTTAACAATAATGGCTGACTTATTCATGCATTCCACAAACATTTATTGAGTCCTAACAATATGCCAAGCACTGTATTAAATGCTGAGAACTTTTTTGAAAGTAAGATTTTTATTTTTCTAGTTAACTGAAACAATCCATGGATTTATTATGTAACATACAGATAATATGCTTGACCAAAGCCACCAAACAGGCAATGCGTGAATGAAACTAAGGATTCAAAATACTGTATGGTCCAGTCAAACAATCAATACTTGACAGCACACTTGTGTCCATGACAAAAGTGATGCTCAAAGTAAAAACAAAGAATAAGAAAAGGTAAAAAAAAAAAAGAGTTTTTTCAAAGATTAGAAAATTTCCCTCAAAGTGACTAGAACATTCAGAGGTATATCAATAAGTTTATAAGGAATGTTAAAAGGTTTATATCCTTATATCTGTTTATAAGGAATGTTAAAAGGTTCATAAGCACTTGAAGAATATGCAAAGATATAGGACATTCTATTCATGCCCTGATCTAATATATGTGTGTGTGTATGTGTGTGACTGAAAGTTCATCAGTTCATTGGATATATATTTATTGAGCACCCTACTCATTTCTAGGAACTGAATAATACTATGTATTGAGAGATAAATAAAACACAGTTTTTGTCTTCAAGAAGCTCACAATTTAGCCACCAGACTCATGAAACTACAATACAATATAGCAAAACGAATGACATAAATATGCATAAATGTAGGAGGCAGGGGTTCTAGAAGTGATCCAGGGACTGTTTTGAAAGGTAGAGGAGTAATATCATTGGTAAAGGAATATTCTAAGCAGAGCAAACCTTTGAACCCTTTCTAAAACTTTCATTAGAATTAGATTATCAGTTATTTAGAAACTATGATATTTAAAGCATGATAAAGTCAGGTACATAATCATAAAACATTGCAGGATTTTAAAATCAATTTCTTAAGAAAAAAGATTCCCTGTATTGTAATATCTTGACATCATCAGAAAAGCAAACAGTGCCTCCATAACTGGTACAAATAGTGACCGTGTATGTCATTCTGACTTTCAGTGTGTTTCAGCTGTCTTACGCAAGTAGGAAGCATTTCCAGCATACACTGGTTCTGCTTTTTCCAGCCACTTCTCTACTTTTACTATGTACAAACTTATACACAAATTCTGTTTTCATTGCACCATAAGAGAAATCATATCTGTATGGCTAATAAAGGAGGGGGAAAACCTATTTCCATTTAGTGGTCATACCTACAACTCTAACCAGAGAGTTTACGCTATACAGTACTAAGGCAGAAGATGTTGAAGAAAAGAAAGGATACCCCAATACCAAGAAAGCTCTTTCAGAGCTAGGAAATGCTCCTAAAAATTGCACAGAGTTCTTAATGACATTAAACACTTTGTTTTATACTAAACCCAATAGTGAGACAGCCACCAGCATATCGTATTTACCATAAATCATTAACAGCTAGCCAATTTGGAGAACTGATATAATTTATTACTTTATTCAGTACATATGTATGGAAACCCTGACATCTACCAAGTGCTTACCAGTTACTGTTTGATTTTTATTTCTGCAATAATTAAATAAGTTTACCATTTATTGAGTGCTTCCTATATGCTAGGAACTGATCTAAGGACTTTACATATATTATCTCATTTAATCCTCACAATATAATGAAGTAGGTACTATTACCATCTCCATTTAATAGGTTATGAAACTCACAAGTGGTGACTCTGGATATGCATTATGTGGATTCATTCTAAATAATGAGAACAGTGCCACTAATACCCATGCACCATCAGTTTCATTACTTGATAGTTACTTGGTCAGATATAATATTTATGTCATTACTTTTAATTTAGAAAAACATTAGGGTAGTTTTGAGGTTAATTTGAGAATTAAGCTAAACTCCTGTATTTAATCAGAGACATGTCTCAAAATAAGACTGGAAAATAATAATTTATTGTACCAATAGGCTAGCACTGGGAGACAAACTGACAGCTAGCTTGAGTTAGGCATGTTTTAGATGATGGAAGCTAGCATTACATCACATGCTATGGCAGCCCCCTTCTCCCTTATTAAAACTTCTCAGAATCTCAGAAGGTAATTCAGAATCTTTTACACCTTTACAAGAAGAATGAGATAATTGTCTAAAAAGTGAGAGGAAGACTGAGTCAGAAAGGCTTAGGTTTGAATCCTAGCTTGGCCACTTACTAGGTGTATGCCATCTATCAAATTAATTAGGTTCTTTGAGGCTCAAATCTCTTATCTCTAAAATGGTTTGTTGTGAAAAATTAAAGGAGATGATGTACCTAGGATAAAAAGCATAGAAATTAGCCGCGAATAGGTGTAAATATATGGTATTTGAAGCGTTCAGAGCTAAAGCTTATCACATACAACTAAAGTTTACTGTTTTGGAATCAAATGACACATTTAATATCTTAGTCTGCCTTAGACAATACATGTAGATAAGACTTAGCTAAAGCAAAGTGGACCTGGTAGTCTGGTAGAAATCCCTTTGAGAATGTTAATAATATAGCTGAAATGGTGGTGCTTAAGAAAACAGAAAAGTGAAGTGAAAGTCTCTCAGTTGTGTCTGACTCTTTGTGACCCCATGGACCATACAGTACATGGAATTCTCCAGGCCAGAATACTGAAGTGGACAGTTGCTCCCTTCTCCAGGGGATCTTCCCAACCCAGGGATCAAACCTAGGTCTCCTGCATTGAAGGTGGATTCTTTACCAGCTGAGCTGCCAGAGAAGAGCTGACCCACAAAATAGAGATAGACAACACAAGAATTTACCAGTTAATTATAGAAAAAAACCTTAATTTTCCAAGTGATTAATACAATGCTACATTTTATTTCATGGAGATGTAAAAACTTATTTGGGACTCACTGGGGAGAGTACAGAACTCAGCACAGTCATAAGGTCTCCTCTGACCAATCTGATGCCACTGTTTACTAACTAGCAGTTAACTCCCAGCATTCTCCAACTCCAGGAACCCTGATGCCCTTTCCACATACTTTCTTCTCACTTGACCTTGATTTAGTCCAACCATCTCCAGTATTGTATAGCTTCAGTGAGCTAAAGTGTAGAGTAAATATTAACGGAACACACATTTACTGATGGTGATGAAGCTGGTTGTAGGTGAAATGGGGTATTATTTCACAGAAGGGTTCATTGGAGGGGCTTCAAGAAGGCTCTTCTCATTTACTTGAATGGGTAAGTAACATTTCTCCTTTGAGGATTCCTTTGGGAGAAGCGACTGCCTAGATCTTCTATTATTGGTTCTTATTGGATGGCCTCTAGCTGAGATCATCAGATGGGGAAATCAGCAGATCAGTTAATAAGTATAGGAATTTTCTGAGCCACACTAGCCTGAGTGAGATATCCTGAGTCAGAGCTTTCTAGAATCTGTTTATTTCTCAGCTGGAACTCCTAATTGGTAGAACGTAGAAGCATAGAAGGGGCTTCCCTGGTGGCTCAGATGGGAATGAATCAGTCCACAATGCAGGAGACCAGGGTTCCATCCTTGGGTCAGGAAGATCCTCTGGAGGAGGGCATGGCAACCCACTCCAGTACTGTTGCCTGAAGAAACCCTGACATAGGAGCCTGGTGGGTTACAGTCCATGTGGTTGCAAACAGTTAGACACGACTGAGCAACTAACTCTCTCTCTCTCTCTCACACACACACACACACAGAAGCATGGAAGATGACTATTTCATGTACTCTTTTCTGGATAACAGGTTTGATAACAACAATTTAGTAAAATTCTAGCCAGATTGGATCTCTACTGCCTAATTCTCCAGCCTTATTTAGGGAAAATTAATCTTCTGGTTAAAAATGATGACAAGCAGACATTATTATCAGGGAAAGATTGAAGGTGGGAGGAGAAGGGGAATGACAGAGGATGAGATGGTCGGATGGCATCACCAACTCAATGGACATGAGTGAGTAAACTCTGGGAGTTGGTGATGGACAGGGAGGTCTGGCATGCTGCAGTCCATGGGGTCACAAAGAGTCAGACATGACTGAGCAACTGAAATGAACTGAGACATTATTATAGAAACATTTCAAAACTGATACTATTTTGTATATTTTTATATCATTTTCCCAAATAAATTCTATATACTTTATGGTTTCCAAACTTATGCATTTTTACATATGTACATAAATACCTTAATATCTAACTGCTTTACTAAGTGATAACTAGATAACAAAGGAGAGTAAAAATGATTTAATTCTAGTTTCAAATTTAGAATTCTGTTGAAACAAGAATTTTAGAAATATTCATAAGTTGTTAAGTGGTAGTCAATATATTTGGCTGAGTTAGGTTGAGATTAAAACCTTAAATTTCTCAAAAGGTCCTTGTCACTTGAGGCATTACTTTTTCAGTGAAAGTCTCCAACCTTCACAAGTGTGAAAATTGGGATACCCTGAAGGAGAGAAATATTTCTTGTCAGAAAACTGGTCATGGCTAGTTCACAGAGGGAAGTAGTCCAAGATCTTATCAGCTTTCCTGCGACCTCGCTATGTGATTTGCTACAAGTCATTAATATCCCCTTGCATGTCAGTTTCCTTCTCTTTATCTATGATAAAAAATATTATCAAGATAATGTGGAGTAAATATTTTGATCATCTCATACAGCATATGCAAAAGCCCTATATCTCAGAGTATACAAATGAAACTACCAGTATCAAGTGGAGAGAAGGACATCAACACCCTAAATCATCTTAAATAACCTATTTAGTATCTCAGCTTTTTGCTTTTTTTATGCTATAAAATGAGCATAATCATGTTTACACTTTTATCAAATAATATATCAGAATAGAGAAACACATAATCGATGAAAACTTTTCAACAAAATTTCATATAATGTAAAAAAATAATGACCAATATACTCAAGTCACCAAAACTGATTTTCAAATTTATTAGAGAAATTGATTTTATCAGAGGTTAAAGCAGCTGCCTCCAATGCGAGAGACCTGGGTTCAATCCCTGGGTTGGGAAGATGCCCTGGAGAAGGAAATGGCAACCCACTCCAGTATTCTTGCCTGGAGAATCCCATGGACGGAGGAGCCTGGTAGGCTACAGTCCACATGGTTGGAAAGAGTCAGATACAACTGAGCGACTTCACCCTCACCTTCACCTTCAAAATGAATATTTCTAAGCATATTCATATATTTATTAAGGAAGACTCTTTCTAAGATGGGAAGCAATACTGCCTTTTATTTGAATGGCTGGCTGCATTCTAGGATGGATCTAAGATCTTAGTAACAAGAAAGCCGAATCAGGGAAAGCAATTTTTAGCAGACTGTTGAATGATATATAAAGTAAAATATATTCACTAATAGGTCACAGAAATCTTACACACGCTTTTAGAACAAGAACTGCTTAAGCAGCTTTTTGTATTTGGCAAAGTCATGTTCCTGCACTGTCTTCTCAGAACCTCCTCCCACTTCTCATTTTTTGTTCTATAATGCCAGGTGGGAGTAATGACAAAGGGGGCGGGGCAACACAAACAGAGGCAGTCACTGCGGCAGGAGCCACTCCAAAGATCAAACAGCCACTTTGGCTGTGGCTGCCAGAATGGGAACCACAGTGGGTGGCTCATCAGCAAGATGCCCTGAGAAACACAGGGGCCACTCCTGGTAGGCCAGCACCTGGGGTACAGGCCCCTCATCCTGCCAGGTAGAACACAATTCTGTACTTCCATTATGTTAGCTGAAAAACCTCAGTGTTATAGACACTATACAAAAGCATAATTCTGTTCTACTAATTTCTTATCTACTACTAATTTCAGTACAAGGAACTCAGATTTTCCTATACTAATGGGTAGATTCTTGGCTAAGTGGTAAATAAGATAATTCAATATCTAATATTTTAATCAATATATTGCTTTAACTTTAATATCTTTTGAAAAAATAATACATTAATGCCTCTAATTACCCAGCCATCTCATATTCACCTATAAGTATAGAGATTCCTTAAAAAATTGCAAATAGAACTACCTTATGACCCAGCAATCCCACTGCTGGGCATACACACTGAGGAAACCAGAATGGAAAGAGACACATGTACCCCAATGTTCATCGCAGCACTGTTTATAATAGCCAGGACATGGAAACAACCTAGATGTCCATCAGCAGATGAATGGATAAGAAAGCTGTGGTACATATACACAATGGAGTATTACTCAGCCGTTAAAAAGAATTCATTTGAATCAGTTCTGATGAGATGGATGAAACTGGAGCCGATTATACAGAGTGAAGTAAGCCAGAAAGAAAAACACCAATACAGTATACTAACACATATATATGGAATTTAGGAAGATGGCAATGACGACCCTGTATGCAAGACAGGGAAAGAGACACAGATGTGTATAATGGACTTTTGGACTCAGAGGGAGAGGGAGAGGGTGGGATGATTTGGGAGAATGACAGTCTAACATGTATACTATCATGTAAGAATTGAATCGCCAGTCTATGTCTGACGCAGGATGCAGCATGCTTGGGGCTGGTGCATGGGGATGACCCAGAAAGATGTTATGGGGAGGGAGGTGGGAGAGGGGTTCATGTTTGGGAACGCATGTAAGAATTAAAGATTTTAAAATTTAAAAAATAAAAAAAGAAAAAAAATACAAAAAAAAAGTATATCATGATTTAACATGGTCAATAACCCAGATAAAAGAAAATACAGAGTCCTTAAGAAATTAAAGCAAACAAAGATGTCATAAAGCACACACAATTGTTCAAACTTATCTTTATTCATCAGTGAGTCTTTAACTTGGAAGCTATATATTCTTCCTTAATACCCAGTAGCATCAGTTATGCTGATCTTTCAGGGTCTTTCATTCATGTTACATGGAAAGATGGGTTACTTCCAGAAGAAAGCACAATGGGAACTGTAAGAAATAGCCCCTCTGTGCCTTAGAATGAAGAAGAAACAGAGGAGGTAAGGGACGAAGTATTCAAGGTTAAGAATAGTCGTGTCCAACTCGTTGTGACCCCATGGCCTGTAGCCTACCAGGCTCCTCTGTCCATGGGATTTTCCAGGCAATAGTACTGGAGTGGGTTGCCATTTCCTTCTCCAGGGGATCTTCCCGACCCAGGGATCGAACCCGGGTCTCCCGCATTGTAGACAGACGCTTTACTGTCTGAGCCACCAGGGAAGTCCAAGAACTATGTACAGTGTGCAAACATACATATAATTGTGTCCAACAGATATCACAGTGATAGAGCTCCACACAGAAATATTTACATTTGCTCTGGTTTGAATTATACTCCCTCAGAATTCATATGTTAAAGTTCTAACCCCCAATAATTCAGAATGTGAATTCATTCTGGTCATTGCAGATATAATTAACTAAGATGAGGTCATATTGGAGTAGACTGGAACCCTAATCCAATTTGACTGGTGTCTTTATAAAGGGGGATTTTGGACACAGATGTGAACATGGGGAGAACACTACCCGAGGATGATGGCAGAGATGAGAAAGATGCAAGTCAAAGAACACCAAAGATTGCCAGCAAACAATCAGAAGTTAGGTAAGAGGGATGCTACAGATTTCTTCTCAGAACCCTCAGAAGAAATCAACCCTGCTGATTTTCCTCAACAGAACTCTGACACTTCTGTTGTCTAAGGCATCCTGTTTGCGGTACTTTGTTAGAGCCCTAGGAAACTAGTTCGGTGATGATGATCACCGAATCACTATGTAAAGGTTAACTCATGTTTGCAACACTTTGAGAAGGTCGAAAAATATAAGATTCACTTCAGAAAAAGTGTCATTGATATGCTTTAAATAAACAAACTCCTTCATGTTTGATGATCAATATACATGAAACATACAGTTTTCAATTTCTGCTAATGCACTGAGATATCGCCACCTTTACTAACAAGACAAAGTGATATGTACTCTACAGAAGACATTAAAGAGTCCCCAACCCCGAAAAGAAGCATTTTGATGAACAAGGCAGATAAATTTGAATTTATTTTTGTTATTACATAGCCCAATGAGGTCGGGATGGTTACCAAGAGAAATTATTGGTAGAGAAGAGGCTGGCTACTTAGAAGAGATCAATTAAGAAATGCGATTTGAGTCTAGGTAAAAACTAGGAGACATTTGTCCAGATGAGAAGTTACAGATAACTTTAAATATGAGGAATGCATGGGCTAAGTAAGAAGACTGAGGCAAAGCAAGAGAAAGAAGGAAGGGGTGGAACAATAGTGGAGGAAAATGAGAGAAGTAGCTGGCATTGAGAGCAAAACAATCTGAACTAGGCAGAGAAAATGATAAAAAGTCTTAGACATGTTAAGAAAGACAAGAGACGGTAGCATTCCTGTGTTCTGAACAAAGAGTTAAAAACATCTAGTGCAAGAATTATGCTCTTAAAACTAGTGCTCTGAATGCTTTTGTGTGAAAAAGAAAGACTGTAGTTTTATTTTTCTTTAAAGATTCAATAGTGGAATGGAAACTTTTTTCCCTTTAAGTGTAAGCTAAGCAGTTATGGCAGGTAGGTCAAGGAAGAAATACTTCATGGACAGGAAGCCATAACTTTATACAATGTGTTCTCTGGAGAAGTTACAAAAAAAGTACAAAATAGTTCCACAAAGTTTGTTTGTTTTGTTAAGTAGCTTTAAAATCCTACCTCTCCTAATTGTTCTTAACATTTTATTCAGCCAATTATCAACCTAATTTAGGGAAAGAAAAATCAACTTGACTTTTTGACAGCCAAGCCAATCCAACTGGAAAATTCTAATCCTACAAGAATAGGGCACAGGGAAAACTCTGCCTAGCAACATTTTCAATTGTCAACAAAAATTCATGATATTATAATCATCTTTTTCTTCCTTTCCCAAACTCATTTCCTCTACAGAAATTAATGATAGTACAATGAGATTCTTGGGTAAAATGAAAAAGTGAAGAGAGTCATTCAGTCTTTAAGGTAATAGGAAGTTCTTGTTAGAGATGGTCAAATTATAATCTTTTTATATCCTTCATAGGAGCTAGAGATGGCCTTGTCCAAGTCTCTAAAATAACTCAGTTGTATCACTAAATAGAAGCATTACAGTTTAATTTAATCTATTTTCTATGTTAAATAACTCACAAATCAATTTATTTGTTTTATTTATTCATTGAGGGAGATTTTAGCTTAGATGATGACATTCAAGTAGGGAGCTAAAATGTTAAAAATGAAATATATATTTTTTAAAAAATCACAGGTATTTCTTTTCCTTTCTATTGATTTCTAAATTAGTTCTGCTATAGAAATGCCTTCTGCTAAGCACTACAGCTTCTGGTGGATGAGAAATAATACTCTCAAAACTGAGATAGTAGTAAAATGAATACATTCACATCAATGGAAATAAGAAGGGAATGAGGAAAGGGATCCTGCTACAGCATTAAAAAATATATTTTTGACCCTAACTCAAAATAATGCTTGTTTTAACCTTTCTCCTCTGAAGAGGAGTAATCGAATAAAGAAAGAAAAAGGAAGGAAGGAGGAAGAGAAGGAGGGAAGGAAAAGAAGAAAACAATGGAGTGATTAAGCATAAGAGCCATAAAGTAAGAAGTTGAGATGGAGAAGGAAATGGCAACTCACTCCAGTATTCTTGCCTGGAGAATCCCAGGAACAGAGGAGCCTGGCAGGCTACAGTCCATGGGGTCACAAGAGTCGGACATGACTTAGTGACTAAGCCACCACCACCACCAAGAAGGTGAGAAAGTAGGAAAGAAGGAGAGAAAGAGAGAAAACCATTATAGAGGTACTCTCTTATCCCCTTCTCACTGGCTGGCCCTCTAACCTTTTTTTATCTACTATCTACTCCAACTGAAATGTTTCAGACACAACTGGGATGGTTGAAAGGGAGTGGGGAAGGAAAATTACTCCCTTTAATTGATGCTCATTGGTGGCTCAGAGGTTAAAGCGTCTGCCTCCAATGTGGGAGACCTGGGTTCGATCCCTGGGTCGGGAAGATCCCCTGGAGAAGGAAATGGTAACCCACTCCAGTATTCTTGCCTGGAGAATCCCATGGATGGAGAAGCCTGGTAGGCTACAGTCCACGGGGTCCCAAAGAGTTGGACACAACTGAGTGACTTCACTTACTTAGGTACCAATATCTGCAATTTAGTAGCTCCTAGTGCTTTTAAGCTCATGTACCTGCTAAAATCCATGAATCTTTCCAAGGAGGAAAAGAAAGGGCATGCCAACCAAGACATATAAAGTACGTGTTGCATACTTTAAACAATATACAAACACATACATAGGAAGCATATTTTTATGCATTCTCAAAAGGATCATATAAACTCTAAACTGATCCTTGTACTCTCTAACCATTCATTAGCTCAGTGTAAAGAACTACTGGCTCTAGAATCTGAAAGAAGCCAAAATAAATAGAAAAGGGTAGGGACTTGGAGGAGGGGAAATGGGATATAAAACAAACAAATAACAAATACTTATGTAAAAAATATGTTTGTCTCTAAACCAACCCTTAAGCTTCTGACTCTTTTCATTGGAACTTAAGACTAATGGACTATTTAACAAAAATATACAGCAAGATGTATGATATTTTAGTGATTCTGCATGTTTTAAACATTCTTCCCTGTTAATTGCCTTTGATAATGCACTGACATCTAATACTGTTCTAATTTTTAATATTCACTCTAATAATAACAATAATATTGAAAAGCAATGCTACTTAATATTGTGGATATCAACTTATAGGATTCTTAAGAAATGACATGATGACATGGAGACTTGGTCACAGATGTGTAAAAAATCAAGTAAGAATAATAAACTTTTCATCTATTGTGTAGTTCAACATTTTAACTAGGCTGCATATGTTTGAGGACACAGCTCATGCCTTAGCTACGATAATGAAAATTATTTATATTCATTTTAAAAGTAATTTTTTCATAGTATTTCACAACCTTTAAATGCCTTGAGGTATCTTTATTTCATCTGATTTGGATTTCAATTCTGTTAAGTAAATGGAAGAGATATTATCTTCATTCTAGGATGAGGAAACAGGCTCTACGTGATTAACATGCTTAATATATTTAACAGGTGGCAAAGCAAAGTTAAGAATTCAGGAACTTTAATAACTTACCCAGTAATTTTTTCTGCTATCCTATACTGCACTCAAAAAAATGTCCATTACACATAACTTATTCAGGCATTTATGTTGTCTTACTTTAGAAATGAGGATGATGCTAGGTCCATATACAAGACATTTATTTTCCATGCTGGGATTTTGTGGATGACATACAGTGAAACAGAAAATATTAGCTATTTTATAGGTGCACAGATATATACTTAAATGTACAGTGTACACATTGTGGATCATTTCTATAAATGGGTACATGTATATAGGCATGCCCATGCATATACATGGGTGTGTGGGAACTAAAGGTATGCTTACTCAACCCATTAGAAAACAATATTGTAAAGTTAAGCTTGCACTTTTTACTATTAATCTTGCATTTAGTAGTGGGTGGTACATGTCCACAAATCATTTACAGATCAAATCAACATAAATACATGAATGGCATAGCAGGGAATATTTTGAGAAAAAATATAAATACACATATATCTACCTTCAACTATCCTTCCTATTAGTCAATAAAACTGATTACTTGGATTTATTAAATAAGAGGTAAAAACTGACTTACAAATATATTAGTATATTTTTAATCTATTATAATTAGAATCCAAAATTTAGTTGTTAAAGTTTCACAATTTGAGTGGCCTTATATTCCCTGTTTTCACTTGGGAAATTAGAGTTTTAGCTGGGAAATCCTCCTTCTTATTTTTTAATTTTAATTTGAGATAGATGGTCATATTTTAAAACAATAAGATGGTAGATTGCTAGGATGAGTTAATTTATTTCTCGAAGAACTGTCAGTGGCTCAGTTGTGCCTGACTCTTTGCGACCCCATGGACTGTAGCTCACCAGGCTCCTCCATTCATGGGAATTTCCAGGCAAGGATATTGGAGTGGGTTGCCATTTCCTTCTCCTTCCTTGAAGAAAGGGTATAACCATCTAGTGGATTTACCTGTTTTTAATCTCTTAATGTCCAAAGCAAGCCTTATATCCCAGATATTATAACCCACCTTGAGCAAAATTATGAAATATAGATGAAATTTGTCCCCAGTTTCTATTCCTTATCTTCCTTGACCTGTTTCCTTTTGACCTTCTTACACTTCCTTCATGAAATTAAAAGACGCTTACTCCTTGGAAGGAAAGTTATGACCAACCTAGATAGCATATTCAAACGCAGAGACATTACTTTGCTAACAAAGGTCTGTCTAGTCAAGGCTATGGTTTTTCCAGTGGTCATGTATGGATGTAAGAGTTGGACTGTGGAGAAAGCTGAGCACCGAAGAATTGATGCTTTTGAACTGTGGTGTTGGAGAAGACTCTTGAGAGTCCCTTGGACTGCAAGGAGATCCAACCAGTCCATTCTGAAGGAGATCAGTCCTGGGTGTTCATTGGACTGATGCTAAAGCTGAAACTCCAGTACTTTGGCCACCTCATGTGAAGAGTTGACTCATTGGAAAAGACTCTGATGCTGGGAGGGATTGGGGGAAGGAGGAGAAGGGGACGACAGAGGATGAGATGGCTGGATGTCATCACCGATTCGATGGACATGAGTTTGAGTGAACTCTGGGAGTTGGTGATGGACAGGGAGGCCTGGTGTGCTGCAATTCATGGGGCTGCAAAGAGTCAGACACGACTGAGTGACTGAACTGAACTGAACTGAACGCTTCCTTCAATCTTACTAAAAAATTTATTTCTAGTCCCTTTCCCTGGGATGCTAGAAATTCTACTTTATTTTCAGCTATAATCTGCGGTCTTTATTCAACCCAGATTCCTCCTACCACATCTTTAGCCTACCTTGCCAATCCCTCCATTGGAACGCTGCCATGTATCTGACCAATTTCACTTTGTCTTATGTCATGCCTTAACTCACCAAATCCTAGGTGCCAGTGAGAGACTTAAGATTTTCCTATTTCCTGGAAAATTATAACTGCATTTATCACAGCCCTCCATGTAAACCATCTCTATTAATATGTTAGGAATCCCATTTCAGGTTCATTCAATTTTGGCTTACTTTCCTTCCCCAGTCAGGCTACCACTATGGTCCTAGCATGTTCTGAGGTGTATAAAAGGTCGTCAGTAAACAAACAAGCCATAAAACTGAAATGCCACCTGTTATGTCACCATAAACCTGAAAACTTCCAGTCTAGCTCAGGCTCTCATGACCAACATGGCTTTTCACGTGCCCTAGTTGTTTTATTTATCAAGTGAGAAAGAAGTACTCTTTACCATGAGACATATGAGGATAAACGTTTAAGTTGTTTTCAGGAGGAAACCTACAATAGACTCTGTAACTATCATGCTGTTTTTTCTTCTGCTTCTAGAGCCAAAAGGAAAAAAAAAAAAAAGAATACTCAGAGTACTCCAAAATAAATCTTGGAAGTAACCCTTTATTCTAGAATTCATCTGTAGCAGACAAAACAATTATACCCCGAAGTAGCCACTCTCAAAAACCTAGAAACTTGAGTACATGGCAAAATGTTACATGGGAAAAGGAACTTTGCTGATAAAGTTAAGATTATGGACCTTAAAATAGAGAAATATCCAGAAAAACATCTATATCTGCTCTATTGACTATACCAAAGCCTTTGACAGTGTGGATCACAACAAACTCTGGAAAATTCTTAAAGAGATGGGAATACCAGACCATCTGACCTGCCTCTTAAGAAATCTGTATGCAGGTCAAGAAGCAACAGTTAGAACTGGACGTGGAACAACAGACTGGTTCCAAATAGAGAAAGGAGTATATCAAGGCTGTACATTGTCACCCTGCTTATTTAACTTATAGGCAGAGTACATCATGAGAAACGCTGGGCTGGATGAAGCACAAGCTGGAATCAAGATTGCCTGAAGAAATATCAGTAACCTCAGATATGCAGATGACACCACACTTATGGCAGAAAGCGAAGAAGAACTAAAGAGCCCCTCTTGATGAAAGTGAAAGAGGAGAGTGAAAAAGTTGCCTTCAAGCTCAACATTCAGAAAACTAAGATCATGGCATCTGGCCCCATCATTTCATGGCAAATAGATGGGGAAACAGTAACAGACTTTATTTTGGGGGGCTCCAAAATCACTGCAGATGGTGACTGCAGCCATGAAATTAAAAGACACTTACTCCTTGGAAGGAAAGTTATGATCAACATAGGCAGCATATTAAAAAGCAGAGACATTACTTTGCCAACAAAAGTTCATTTAGTCAAGGCTATGGTTTTTCCAGTGGTCATGTATAGATGTGAGAGTTGGACTCTAAAGAAAGCTGAGTGCCAAATAATTGGTGCTTTTGAATTATGGTTTGGAGAAGACTCTTGGGAATCCCTTGGACTGCAAGGAGATCCAACCAGCCCATCCTAAAGGAAATCAGTCCTGAATATTCATTGGAAGGATTGATGCTGAAGCTGAAACTCCAATACTTTGGCCATCTCATGCGAAGTATTGACTCATTTGAAAAGGCCCTGATGCTGGGAAAGATTGAGGACAGGAGGAGAAGGAGACGACAGAGGATGAGATGGTTGGATGGCATCACCGACTCAATGGACATGAGTTTGAGTAAACTCTGGGAGTTGGCGATGGACAGGGAGGCCTGGCATGCTGCAGTCCATGGGGTTGCAAAGAGTCGAACACGACTGAGTGACTGAACTGAACTGAACTGAACTGATCCTAGATTATCCAGTGGGCCCAATCTAATGACCTTAATAGCTGAGAACTTTTTTCCAGCTGGAATTTGAAAAAGAGATGTGGTATATGGAGAAGACAGAGAGAAGTCTGGGTGATACTGATTTGAAGCACTCTTGCCTAAAGATATAGGGGCCTGTGTACAAAAAGCTAAGGATAGCCTCTAGCTGACAGCCAGCAAAGAAAAGGAGATCTTAGTCACATAACCACAAGGAACTGAATGAGCCTGGAAGCTGCTAAATTTGCAGTCATTTGTTATAGCAGCAATAGAAATGTAATATACCATTCTAGTTCAATGGCTGCTAGTTACAATAGTTTAAATTTGTGTGGTAAAGAGTTGGAATGGGAACCAATATTATGAATACAAACAGCTCTTGACACTACAAACACATTTTCCCCTTAATTTTCCTTCTTTCAGTTATATCCCCAGAGAAAGTGAAATAACAAAGGACTAAAGGACATGGATCACAAGGTATGCATGCTCAATCACTTCAGTCGTGTCCAACTCTTTGCGACCCCATGGACTCCATCCAACCAGGCTCCTCTGTCCATGGGGATTCTTCAGGCAAGAATTCTGGAGTGGGTTGCCATTCCTTTCCCTTCTCTACATAATCTTTTCGACCTGAGTCACCTGCATAACAGGCAGATTATTTACCACAGAGCCACCTGGGAAGCCAATTTAAATGCAGTGTCCTTAACAAGAAGCTTCATAAATATACCTTTTGTCACAGGCAAGAGTATTATACCAATGATGCTACAATACTCATACCAACTAAGCCCACTGTCTTGAAAAAGGAAAAGAAAAATCAGAGAATGGTTCAAAGAATTATAAAGATAAGATGATAATGGCCATTTAAGAGATAAGGAAGACAGAATCCAAGCAAATGTATTCATATGTGTACTGGGGTGTGCTTTCCCCACTATACAAGTTGTCTTACAAACATACATGTAAATAAAACTATCTTCAAAACTATGGTTGCATATTTTTTATGGCATTGACAGAGCTATTTCTCAAATGTAGCTTCCAAACTATTTTCTTTCTTATTCACATTTTTTTTTCCCCTTTGGCAATCCAGATTCTGGCCTTGACAGATGAAAACAATATTGGAGGAAAGGCAGCCGTTTCCAGTGACTTTTTAGCATGGAAGTTTTAGAGAACTTGACTTTTGCAGGTATACTCAAGTTCAGAACCTAAAATTTTTTTGAGTTATAACATCATGCTGAAAACAGATACCTTTGTAATCAATTAGAAATGATTCTCACAAAAAAGGGTAAATTCTCAGCAGGTTGTATATAGTCCGCATTATAATTATATCACAGTATGAAATAATACAAATGAAAAAAGGAAGAGGAACAATTAGAGTGATTAAAAGTTCTTATAGAAACAGGATAAATGTAGTTAATATTTTTATGTAGAGACAGGAAATACATGATGTAAAACTGTCTAACACCACATTCTGCAGCTTTCCTTTTGTGTTGCATGAGGTCACAACTGGAAGTGTCGCTCTAATGACCTGGTTAAGAACGGTGTAGGATGAAGACCATATGAGAAAAAATACTTTTCTTTTGAACACTACACTCTGTTTACTATAGGTCCCTGAAAACTTGCTGAAAAGTTTGGTCATTTTATAAAGAGTTATGATAATCGTGAGGAACTTTGAGTCTCAGATACAGCAAATTAATCCCCATTTTATGTCTGTCCCAACTTAAAATTTCTAAAGGGGGTGGATAATAATAAATTCTGCCAGCTCTCTTTTTTAAGGGCTATTCAGATACTAAATAAACCAGGAACATTTTAAAATGCAATCTCATAAAAATCTGCTTTGCTTAACCTTCTCTCCCTCTTTAAAAAATAAGAAAGGCATGATGTTCTTTTTTTGTTAATTAATTCACTTTAGACAATTCCTTAAATTTTCATTTTAATAAATTTTTGTGTGGGTGCATTAATTACTTTCAAAGACGCTTTACAACTGTTACCTATTAAAAGCCTTTGTTAGCGAATAAAAAAAAAAACAAAAAAAAAAACTTCCAACATTGCCCCCTCCCTTCTCCATTCTGAGCAGGTCCTCGCTATCAACTGCTGGAGTATGCTCGCTTTGCACCTAGAGCTATAATTATTTTGCTTTAATTTTACAAAACCTTTTGTTCCATTCCCACGAGCCCACCTGATCCTTATATTACACTCGCTCTATTAAAACACTCATGCAGAACAAAGCATGGCTGTACTGATTCATAAGTAACTTTTTTTTTCCTCAGTAAAATGCCACTGGCTAGGGCTTGGGACATAGTCCTGGGCTTCCCCCTCCTCTGCCAATTTTCATGTGTTAGAGGAAAAAAAAATATGTTGTTTCAGAGTGTTGTATTCTTCCCAAACGTCCTTTCTTTGTCCTGCTGCTTCTTTAATGTGTGTTTTTAAAAAAATATTTTGTTATCCATAGTTTTAATCTGCTGCAATAGAAGTGATACAATGTTAAGGATGGTGGGCATATTAAGGATTGTAATCATGTTGAGATTTCCTTTATTCACATGATTAGGATCTTTTAAAAATCGCTCTTGTTGCCTTCTTTAATTTTCCGTCTCTCCATACTCCACCCATTTTCCTTGAGATCTTGCAACACATGTGGGCTTCTGGCAGAAAAATATTGCAGTGACTCATCAAGAGAATTGTTTGTTTGCTCTGAGGAGCACCCTGAGGACCCTCTGGGCTGCACACGGAGCCCTTTGATCCTAGGAAGTTTATTTCTTCCAGATGTTTTCCCCACAGCCACCTTTCTGCAATGTCCCTCTTCATTACATAGCGTAAGGAGAAACACTCAGGACCCATGGCTGCAGCATACAGTTCTCCTGAATGGAGTGTGACAGGGAGCTGACATCTGATTGAGCCATTGGATTCTCCTTGCCTTAGGCACAATGATGGAGGAAGGTTAACCCTGAGGAAGGCAGAACTGGGGCTATTCAGGCAAATCCCCTTAGAATGAAGACAAGAATTATGTGAATCAGGCCAAGTCCAACCCAGTTCAGCGTGTGCTCAGCCGTGTCCTACTCTTCGTGACCCTTTGGACTGTAGCCCGCCAGGCTCCTCTGTCCATGGAATTTCCCAGGCAAGAATACTGGAGTGGGTTGCCATTTCCTCCTCCAGGGGATCTTCCTGACCCAGGGACCGAAACCGTGTCTCCCACATCTTCTGCATCAAAGGCAGATTCTTTACCTGCTGAGCCACCAGGGAAGCACTCCAAAATACACAGATCTGAAGACCACTGTTCATGGACCTAGCCTCATCCAATCTTATAAAACATTAATGCTTGGATTTGTCATGTAACTTGCCCACTTGTCCAGCCTAAAATATAAACAGTGAATAGGAAAGTGAAATCCTGGACATCTCTTGTATTTTTTTTGGTCTGGCTGAATGTGCTGGTAGAATTGAAGGGAGAACAAGGCACGAGATGAATAACAGGTGCACAAGGAAAAATGGTCTGCTAGGCTAAATAAACACCCCTGTCCACAAATGACAGCCACATCCTGATCCCTGGAAACTGTCTGTTACCTTATATGAGAAAAAATACTACTCAGATATAATTAAAGATTTTAAGATGGGGGACTGTCCTGGATTATCTACATGGGTCCCGAGTGCAATAAGATGAATCCTTAGAAAAGGGACATTTCAGGCAGACACAGGAGAGCCAGTTAATTGACCATGAAAGCAGAGGTTGAAGCGCTGCAGCCACAAGCCAAGACCTGTTGACATAAGCAGAGGCTGGAAAAGACAGGGAAACGTGCTTTCCTGGAGCCTCCAGAAAGAACACAGCCCTGCTCACGCCCTGATCTCAGGCCACTGATCCCAATTTTGGGCTTCTGGCCTCCGGAATTGTGAGAGCAGTTTCTGATATACTGTATTAGTGATTTGTTAGGCAGTTACAGGAAACTAACTCACATGTTAACTGCTTTGAGGCTCCAGTGCTTAGTACATTCCTGAAATCATCCAAAGTTTCAAACTGAAGGAGTGAAAAATAGGGCGCTAAGACCTGACAAAACTCTTTGTGGAGATGCTGGAGTTCTTAAAAGCATTTGTGATTTACAGCAAGTTGAGAGTGAAAATAAACAGAAAAGAGAGTACATGAGATCATTTAACAGATTCTACATATTGTAAATGTAAACATTCCAACTTTCTAATACTAGTTTGCATATTTTATGAAGTAGGGCAAATGTATTGTACTTTCCCTTACTTGTATATGATGTATTAGGAATCATTTTCTCTTAAATTGTCAGTAATACCATAAACCACAGCAACAATTGTTTTCGCACATACAGACTATGCTATAAAAGTTAAGGTCTTTTGTCTGCACTTGAAGTACCTTTCTTTTTGCTATTCAAAGGACAGTTCATTTTAAAGATTAACTCAGCGATAATTTGGAATTTAAACCCAAGAATTCTTAAGTAAATGCGTTAAAAAAATAAATCTGGGGTGGTCCAATAGCAAAAGGTCTATTATGTGACCAAACTGCTCAGTTTATCATTTTCTCTAGTTCATCATTAAAAATCCATGGCAGATGTATTATTTAAAAGAACAAGAATGACTCCTCAGTTCCCATAATTCTTTTCAGCTATTGGGCTTTTCAACAACCAACCATTAACCTTCATAGACAACTTGAGGTCAGTAGACCTAGACCACTAATATAGATGAAGAAATAAAAGATCTGGAGAGCCTAAAGAGATTCTAGATCAATCAGCAAATGAATAGAACTGAAAAAATCAAGTAGAAATGTTGACTCTATTCTTCAGGACCTTTGAGAAGCAAATAGAGATTGAGTCATCCTTTTGAAGATGATACTCCAATGACAAAGTATGTTAAAGGTGGTTGCTTATTTTTTGGCTACGACTGCATATTCATTTGACAGTAGATTTAAAAACAGGAAAACATAATACTCTATCTTTTAACAAAATAAACAGATGATAAACTTATGGTTAGTACGACTAAGACACTGAAGAAAGATATCCCAAGGCATTCAGGGTACCAGGAGGCTAAAGAAACTGGTATTGGTCCCCATGAGCCTACATTTGGTAAAGGAAGAATAATGAGAATCTCCTTGCATTTCTTCTCCACTTCCGGCCACTACCAGCTGTACCCTGAGTTGAGGCAGTTCAAGCACTCAGGATTTCAGGGTTTCCCTATCTGGAGTGAACAGCAATCGGTACAAATTCCACCCTCATACTCCCACGTCTCACTGTTTCATTTGCTTTAGCACTATGTACACCTTATCTTTGGAAGGTCAGAATGCATATCTTTGCTTTGAGTGTGGTACAGATTTTCACAGCACCATATGATTATAACTGCCCTCTACTCATGTATTAACCCTCCCAACAACTCAGGAGGCAAATGTTACCTTTCCTATTTATCACCATCCCAGTTGTTTCTGTGAGTTCCTAGAGGGCAGAGAATATGTTTTTCTTTCAAGTAGCTTTCCTTGGGGCTTACCAGGTGGTGCTAGTGTTAAAGAACCTGCCTGCCAATGCAGGGGACTTAAGAGATGTGGGTTTGATCCCTGAGTCGGGATGATCCCCTGGAGGAGGGCATGGCAACCCACTCCAGTATTCTTGCCTGGAGAATCCCATGGATGGAGAAGCCTGGTAGGCTACACTCCATACAGTCCAACACAAAGAGCTGGAGATAACTGAAGTGACTGAACAAACATGCAAAGCTCTAAAACACCTAATAAATTCTTAAGGAGTAACTAGCTGACAAATAACTCAAGGCACAGGAGAATGGGTGGCCAGGATCAGTGTGGATTGACCCATTTGGCTTTCCAAACTTTGTAATAAAACACTGCTTGCCGAAGAGATTAAATAAATAAATAAATAAAAGATTAAAAAAAATACTAATACAAAAGTACCTTTACTCCTTTAGCAGAGATAATGATCCTGAAAGTTAAAAATTTTTACTGTTCCATAACAAATACATTGAGCCATAACAAACAGAGAAGGATGAGTTTAGAATAATATATTTTACTGCAATGGAGAAATAATTGAGATGAATGGACATTCAAATCAAGAGTATTTTTGGAAGATATAAGAACATATAAGATATAAGAAAGACATATTTTGGAACAATGTAAGATGTAATTGGGTACATTTTAAATGAACAAAACTTCTTTACAGCATTTTAGGCATCATGTTTCTGGGACTTAAATTAATCAAAGTCACAAGTCATTAGTTACTTAGTATAAGTTTTCCAATTAATAAAATTTGATATGCACTTAGATCTTCAAAGTGGGAAGACTGATATGTCCCCCTCTATACAGGCAAATTATACATACAAAAAATGAAAAGTTAGTCTTTTTTTTTCTCTGAAGCAGTTTAGTGAATTTTTATGAATCTGTAATGAATAAAATCAGACTTTAAATATGGATAAAAATGTTGTACATCAATGACTACTGTGATGTGTCTTGGTTACATATTACTGTATGTTTTTCTTAATAAAATGAGATCTCCATCATATATAGATAGATCATACAGTCTTCCCATAGGAACATTTAAGATCATCTAATTCAATTGCTCATTTTACAGATGAAGAAACAACATGTGAGTGTTTTAATAAAGCCTATTTTAATATTTGCCTTGACACAAAATGGATGCTACATGAGAGAAACAGAAAAGACTTAATAGTAGAAAGTTGATAAAGGAGAGGGAGCAGAAAAGAGAAGCGTTTTTTTCAGTGGAGTAGATGCATTTTCTAATGTTCATCCAAGTCTTTGCTGGCTTGAATAATACAAAGATGGCAGCATCCATTTCTTAAAGAATTTCTTAGATTGTTAACATATACACAGTTTAGACAGATTTACCTCTAGGGATTCGCATAACTTAACATAAACAAACACTTCTAACATGGTAACTGTCCATTCATTTATTCCGCACATCACCTCTCACTTCCCCAGCATACATGCAGATTAAAGGGAAATACAAAGACCATTGTTAAAATCTATATTAAGATAAAGGTTAGACCCTCCAAAATACAGAAAATGTAAATTTTTTAAATTTTTTGTTTGTTTGTTTTGTTTTGTTTTTGAATACTTTTTAGAGTTACATAAAGATAAGTTTTAATTTGGATATTTGCTACTAGGAACTATATAACCTTGTTAAAAGTGTAGGTTTTGGAGTCAGATTTCTTGGGGCTGAATATTGGCTTTGCCTTTTAGTTGACATTGGGCGAATACATACATACATACATACATACATACATATATACATATATACATACATACATATATACATATATACACACACATATATATATATGTATACACACACACACACACACACACACACACACACACACACATATATATATATATATATATATATATATATATATATATATATATATATACACATGCCTATAGAGATTGCCACTAAACTACTTGGTCTTCCCAGGTGGCTAAATGGTAAAGAATCACCCTGGCAATGCAGGAAACTTGGGTTAAATCCCTGGGTCAGGAAAATACCCTGGAGAAGGAAATGGCTAACCACTCCAGTATTCTTGCCTGGGAAATCCCATGGATAGAGGAGCCTGGCGGGATACAGTCCATGGGGTTACAAAAGAGTTGGACACAACTTTGGGACTAAACAACAGTAAAATGAGATAACAACAGTGACTATTTAAGAGCAGTAGTGAGGAGGATGAACTAATGGAACTTCATATATAAATCTCTTAGAACAGAAACTGGCACATAGTAACTACTCAATAAAAAGCCATTGCCACTAATATGTACAAGCCTGTTAAACATTTTCAGGGGGTAAGGGCATTCTCATTAATGAGACTTGTTTAAGTATTCTGTATTTCCATCTGCGGCCTAATTTAATTCATACCAGTATTCCAGCTCAGCATGAATAATGTAGTATGAGGAAAAGCCTCAGTTTGATTTACTTAGATGTGTTTGAGACAGGGATTATCATTCTTTCAAAAGGAATAAGCTAAAAGGCTGCACCTGGTTCTGACTTAGAAATAACCGAGAGGGGACTCTTAAAAGGCAAAGGAGAAAATGAGAGAGCAGGAGACACTTACAAAGATGCATATATCATCTGACATTGTGGGGATCGTGAGAGAACACTCTAAGAGGAAAGTGAGGGTGCAAATGCCCCACTTACATGGCCCCACAGTTTCTTATGCATGTCTCAATGTCATGTGATTACTATGTAGTAATTACTATGTAATTATTTGTTCACGCATTTTTTTCTCCCAGTTGTACAGTGATCCACTTGAGGACAAAAAGTAGTCCATTCATTTTTGTTCAACAGTTGCTCAGTAAAATTTCATTGAATAAATGAAATAGTTAATTAGGAACAATTACTACAATGGGGGAGGTGAGTTAACAGTCTCGCAAAGAAGAGCTAAGACTCTCTTAGATGCTCATATTCAATGGAAGGAAGTGTCGAGGTAGAAGTGGCTGGCCATGGATCTGGCAATGGATCACTGATCTCTGTGCTGGGGACAAATGCTCTCAGTAAGAAAAAAATATTTTTAAAGTCTTAATTTGTGTAAATTTTGTGAGTTTTCCCCCATAGCTTTCTTTTTAAAAAACTCACAAATATTTGAGAATCTCCTATATAGTACTTTAGAAGGCAGAAGAACCAACTACAATGTGGGGAGCAAATGTAATCAGACTAATAAGCCATGGTAAAAGTCTGAAAGTAAATTCAACGAGAGTCCTACACAATGTGCTGTGGAAGATCTGAGAATAAGTAAGTGCTAATAGCAGGGGCTTCCCCAGTGGCTCAGCAGGTAAAGAATCTGCCTGCAATGCAGGAGCACAGAAGGCACAGTTAGGCGCAGGTTCGATCCCTGGGCTGGGAAGATCCCCTGGAGGAGGCATGGCAACCCACTCCAGTATTCTTGCCTGGAAAATCCCAAGGACAGAGGATCCTGGCGGGCTACAGTCCATGGAGTCGCAAAGAGTTTGACATGACTGAGCATGCATGTAAGTACTTCTAGCTGGACAAATAAAGGTAATTTTGTGTGCGTGCTCAGTCACGTCTGACTGCTCAGTCACCAGGCTCTTCTGTCCATGGGATTCTCCAGGCAAGAATACTGGAGTGGGTTGCCATTTCCTTCTCCAAGGGATCTTCCCAACCCAGGGATCGAACCCGAGTCTTCTTCATCTCCTACATTGGCAGGCAGATTCTTTACTAGTTGAGCCACCAGAGTTCATGGCTATTAGCTGATAATTATGTCCTTGAAATGGCAATAAATATAGGTAAATAAAATGGTGATAATGCCCCTTAGAAAATCTATTCAGTTAGGCGATATTCATTCATCCTTTTATTCATTCAATCTAATGTAAGGACCTACTGCATATCAGGTTTTGAACTGTGCTGAGTACACTGGATAACACAGTGATTAAGATGGAATAGGCTTTGATTCTATGTAAGATGAGGAAATGGATGTTATGGGAATACATATTTGTAAGTTATTTATACTTTAACTCATCCCAGAAATATGGCTGAAATATATTTGGACAAATATAAAGTGCTAGCGGTTTTTATTGACCTTGAATTTCTTCTGATTTGGTCTTGTTTAAATCTACAGAGTAGACTGCCACATGTGGGTGTTTTGCACACTGCTTGCTCTTCAGAATTTTACCATTTGAACTATCTATCTAATTATGAATACACTGAGCAGAAAAAAATTAATTTTCTTAATTTCTTTAAAAGTCACCATGGCAGCATTTTTCCTACCTCACGTTTTATTTTTTTATTTATTTTTCTGTTAAGGCTATTCCATCTTAATCACTCTGTTATGCAGTGTACTCAGAACAGTTCAGAATCTGATATGCAGTAGGTCCTTACATTAGGTTGAAAGAATGAAAGGATGTTGAATATTCATAAATGGATTTTCTAAGGGGGATTATTATTATTTTATTTACCTAGATTTGTTGCCGTTTCAGGGACATAATTATCAACTATATAGCCATGAACTATATACTATTTAATGCTTATTATAAATGACAGGAACTTCAGGAAGATGACTATGATGATGTATGAAATAGATGAAAAATATGCTTTCTTTTGTGAGATTATATTTATAGACCTGAGAAAAGTAAAATCTTGCTTGGACCAGTAAATTGAACTCCAATGTTAATAGGAATCACAGAGGAAGTAATTATAGTCAACACTGATTCTTACCATTTTAATAAGTAAAGGTCTGAATTCATCTTTTTGTTGTGATTCTTCAAATCCAAACCACAGTCTATTCCTCATACCAAATATTTCCACTCAAAGTGTCAACCACACAGTAGATCTGTCTTAGAAAACCAAAATTTTAGATTAAAGCAGAAAACATATTGCTTTCTTTCATTTCAGCTCTTGGGGGGGAATAAAATTGTCATTTTTTTTTCTTTGCATGAAAAGTATAGTTATACTGTACTTTTAACTGCTACAGTGTAGAGGACTAACAGGGTAAAATATCAAATGATCCAGTACATAGGGCATTTATCTCACTGGATTTCATCTAGTTCAGCATCATGACTTTATAGTCTAAGCAATAGATGAAGAGCATCAATAAACTGAGCAAGTAATGTTTTATATGAATAGCATAGAGAAGAATGGATAAAAATACAACACTTCGCCATTGCACAGAATACAAGAATTGTATTGTTAAAAAAAAATAACAAATAGCAGCTGACTCTCTGTCTCATCATTGAAAGGAATGTGATCAGTTCGGCTAGTCTTAAATAAGCTGAAAATGTCCTCAGAATATACAGGATGAGAGAACAAAATGGGCTCACTCTCATCTGTTGGACTAAAGGGGCAGCTGTGCTGCGTGGCTGTCATTTAAGTGTTCTATGTCTTTCTTCCTATCAATACTATAAATTATGCATGCATGTTTGTATTTTAGAAGTACATATTTTTTTGGATTAACTCATGGAGCTATTGTAAAGAAGGATGAACAAATCATGCTGAGAAAATGAGAATGTGAATAAATGCCAATTCTTTCCCAGATCTGAGATGAGATACCTTCACTCTTATTATAAGAAAATGAAAGATAGGATGTGAATTAACCCCTTCTCTTAAGGATATCCTATTAATTAAAGACACTAACACTAATTATAACAGTAACAGTTAATGAGCACTTACCATGTGTAAGGCATTGTTATGATCATTTCACATATATTATCTTATTTAATGCTCACTACAATACTATATTACAAGTAAGAAAGCTGAGACAAAGAAGTGAAATAACTTGTCTAAGATCTGCAGGCTAAGGAAAGGTGGAGTTAAGATTCAAACCAGAAACTCCAGAGCCCCTAAATGTTAGAATATTGTGACCCAAAGAGATGAAAGGTATCTAACCGATACCTTGGGGATATCATTCAGTTTTGTTCAACTTTAGGGCCTTTATCTAGGACAGGGTTTAGCAAACTTTTTCTATAAAGAGCCAGATCATAAATATTTTAGGTTAGGTTTTGTGGTTCAAACAGCAATATCAGATATGCTCTATCATGTAAGCACCTATATAACAAGAGAGAAAACCAAATTACCTTGTATATTTTAAATACAGATTATCTAAAATATTTATTAAAAATTTTTAATTTTAAATAAAATTATTCAAAAAATAAATCACATTGTTATTTTATTAACACAATTTAAAATATAATAACAATTGGGTCTACATATTTTTCTTTCAGGACAGGTCTCCTAATGGCAAAAATAGAATTCTTTTTTATATCATAACATTTTGCTTAGCTGATGTTCAAAGACAGTGTCCTTATCAGGAAATCAATTACAAATGTACATCTGTAAAAGCCATTCTTACCTTACAGGCCATACAAAAACAAGCAGCAAGCTGGATTTAACTCACAAGCCATAGTTTATCAACCCCTTATCTAGAAAACAAAGTTACTATACTAGACGATTTCCGAGAATCTTTCCAATTGCAAGATTTTATGGCACTATTTTGCTTACAAGTATAATAATCTTAATTTTTCAATGCCTTTAGTACACTTAGCTAAAAAGTAACATTTAAAAACTTTACACATTCTAATAATTAAGTGAATAGACAAATGTAACCATAGCATCGAATATTTATATCTGCTTTGCAGATTATTGTTTTCTTAATTTTCTTGGGACAATTTAGATTTTATTGCAATTCCCGGAGCCCCTTTGAATGTCATCACAAAGGAACAAGGTTTTGTTGAAAAAGCACTTGAGTGGTATGTTAGAGACAGGGAGACAATCAACATAGCCTTACAGTGAAACAAGAAATGGGTAAATACAACATACAGATAATTTCCTTACTAAAGGGAATGTTTATATGATTTAATCTATGCTTCTATACTAATATTTGGTACCTTACACTAACAGTATAGATTCATACTTCATGTAAATTGGCATTGTATTTGCAGGCTGTGACTTTTATACTGCTTTATTTTTATTATACTGTTGTTGTTATTACTGAAACTCCTATGGTTCGTCATGGTAAGTTCTCAAGAAACTTCTAGATTCCCTGACAGTTTTCATAGAAGGTTGTAAAAACATATGGCTTTCAGCATTCATAGACTCTTTTCAATATACGAAGAAGTAGTTTTCTTGTCCTTGTATAGGCAAAAATACCAAGAACTTATTATCACACATGTATTTACACTTAAATACCTATTTTTTAAAAAAGTCAGTCTATGATATTTGAGGTCAAATGTCATATGATTTATCAATTATTTAAGGCATAATTGAAAGATTTGATAAAATAATAAATAATTAATAGTTCTGAGTGACTTTATAGAAACTTACAGAAGAAATACGGTGTGGGTGTCTGGTTTCTGATGGAGTTAAATATCTATAAAATAGTTTTATTAAAATTCCTTAATGGTGCTAAATAAAGTTGGCCCTAAGCAAAATTGCTAAGTCTTCAGAAAGGCTTACTTTTTATATAAGTACAAAATTCTACTTTGTATTTTCCCACAACACATTTTATTTTCCCTGGTAAGAGCGAATCAACAAATCAATTAATACTACTTCATATACAGTTCCTAGTGGTTCTTCCAAGGCAACACTGTTAATTTTGACAGGGACTTTTTCAACTTAATTTTTTTTTTTATTTGAAAACTACTGAAAGTTATCTCATTCCCCCACAGACAACATAAAGTTAAAATTTACAATTCCATCACTTAAAAATAAATTTTAAAAAGAAGTGAAAGAAACCTTCTTGGTTTGTTCCTGCATTCTCCTCAGTCGCCCCCTAAGATAACCAGTTTGACGTGTATTCTTCCCATCCTTTGTAACAGTTGTAGTTTACTTGTATCAGTTTAAAATAAGAGAATCAGCTATATTAAACCTACAAATTTATAACAAACAACACATATTATGTAAATTTTCAGGGCAGTATATATGGGTCTATTTTATGCTTTGTAATAGCTAGACATAATCTACTGTATGTTAAACCATTTATCTATTGATGGAAATCTAGTATACTTTGAAATCTTTGCTACTTTGAATAAAGCGGCAATGAAAATTGTTGTAAAACATGTGCAGGTATTTCTTATGGAAAGATTACTAGATATGGCTTGCTGAATCGTAAGATATATTCCTCTTAAAAGATTTTACAGAAGGTGAGAAGGTGATTTCTTTAAATATTAAAACACCATGCAAATTTGTTAATAAAATAATTACCATTGTTTAGCACCTAACATTCTAGGTAGGCAGTGTGGCATACCCTTTAAAAGCATTAATACATTTCTATATACAAAATTTATTATATATAGAAATTCTCATGGTCCACTTCTGAAGGACCTTAATTGTCATACTTTGGAGTTGGATAACATGTCTATGGACAATAAGGAATCACTGCCAGTTTCTGAGTAGGGGAATAACCCATCTCCCTCATTCATAATAAATCATTTCTAACATGGGAAGAGGGAAAAAAGACCTATCCCGTTGGAGGGAACTTATTAGATGTATCTAGAGGGCATGAGACCAGGCAATGAAGAGCAATCCTTGCAAAGAGATAACATCAGAGTCTTACTTAACTTAGAGCCAACTTCTTCTGTACCCCAAAGTGAAGCAGTGTGGCAGCCTTAACAGGAGATAAGCATTTCCCTTTAAGTATTACCTGTCAGACAACGACACTTGCTTAGAGCAAGAGTGGGTTAAGGGTGTGCTTTCGCATCCTGCCTGTTGTTTCCAATGGCTCCAGATAACCATATCTGTTAAACTGGGAAAAGTGGAGATGAGTAGAGTATGGGGTCAGCTAAAAAAAAAATAAGTAAACACAGAATTTCCAGGTTTCATATTTATCTTGTTGATGGGACATCCCTGGTGGTCCAGAGGTTAAGACTCCACACTACCACTGCAGGGGCTGCGGGTTGGAGCCCAGGTCAAGTTATGCTCGAGCTCCGAAACTACAAAATGGCAGAAGTGGGTCTGTGATGTCAGTTTCCTAACTCCAGGACAGGGCTCTTTTCTCTAAAATAAAATGTGTGTTCATCGACATATGTTTGTTTTCATTTTTTCCGAAATGCTATTTTAAAGTAGAGACCAAGACCCATTCAACACCTGATGTGCTGATCTCAAAGAATTTTATTTCAGCAACCACATTCTTAACATTATTTGCCTCAACGTTAGAAGTACAAACAGAACTATAATTTAATTTTTTTTTCAGATTGTCCTTTCCTACTGTATTATGTATTTTTTACCTAATGGGTTGAGATATGGCAAGTATTCAACAAATGTGTGTTGAACAAACACATTAATATTTTATCCCTGATATCTACATTTATATAGGTACATACACTATTTTAAACTACATTAGAATTTGATATAAACAGGTGATTTTTTTTTAGATCTTTAAGAAAGAAATATCTGAAAACTTGAATACACTATCATAGAGAAAAATAGCAATTCTGGGAAAAGTAGGGTAAAAGCAACAGAGTCAGAAATATAAAGATAATAGACTACATTTTCTTTTTCTATGGAAAAGTATACATATGAATGGAGTATCTCTAAAAATGAGTCAGGAAAGATTATGACCCCAGAAGCACACCATCTATAGCTTTGAAAAATGTACTTAAAAGAAAAAAAATAAGCGTTTCTACTACACACCTATCAAAATGACTAAAATTAAAAAAAATTAACAATACCAAGGGTTGCCAAGGACGTAGAACAATGGATGGGAACACATACATTCCTTTGTTTTTTCCTATTTAGACTTAAAAATTTTTTAATTTATTTTTTAATGGAAGGATAATTGCTTTATAGAATTTTGTTGTTCTGTCAAACCTCAACATGAATCAGCCATAGGTATACATATATCCTCTCCCTTAGGAACACATACATTTCTGGTGGGAGTGCAAAATGGTATAGCCACTCAGCAAACTGTTTGGGAGTTTCTATTATAAAAATAAACATACATATTATATCTGACCAAGCAACATGATTTCCAGATATTTACCGTAGAGAATGGAAAGTATGTTCACACAAAATCCTATACACAAATGTTTATAGCACTTCTATTCATAATTGCCCTAACTTGTAAAAAAACAATGAAATGTCATTCAATCAGTGAATGCATAAACAATCGGTGGTACATCCATACAAAGAAATAATATATGGTAATAAAAAGAAACAAACCACCAGCACTTACAACATGGCTGAGTTGTAAATACATCATGCTGAGTGAAAAGATCCAGTTTCAAAAGATTACATACTTTATGGCTCCCTTCGTAAGACAATTCTCAAAAAAATAAAACTATGGTGATAAAGAAGAAACTATGGTTACCAGGGGTTGGTAGTCAGGGGAGTGTTAAAGAGAGCACAAAGGAGTTCTTCCAGCTGATGAACCTGTTCTGCAACCTGACAGTAATGGTGGCTGTTACAAAAATGTATACACGTTAACATTCATAGAACTTTAAACCAAGAAATATATGACTCAATTAAAACGTTCAGCATTTTCAGGAAAATAAAAAAACAACTGGCTCACATACTGAATTATTGGAAAAGTATGGACTCATACAAAGCCATGGCTTCTCCTACCATGAAGATAATTTGGTAAGAGATAGTGCTGTTGGTGAAAAAGAAAGCTGAAGTTCTGCCCCTACCATCAGTTGATTAAAACATGAGAATGCTAATATAACTATAAGCATTCAATAATAAGCATATTTACTTAAAAGTTGGTCTTTGTAGTTTATTATAACCATTACTGCTTGAGAATCAAGGATAATACCAGCACTTGGATTTTATAAGTATGAATGGCCTTGATAACAAAGTGAAGACTATTAATTAAACTAATAAATTATTATATGTCATAAAACCCTAACGATTCTGTGAATAGACTACTCAGTTCAATTGTGCTGTCTAAACCCTATAGCTGTAATCCATTTTCACTGATGTCTTAGAAGTTTTCAAATGTACATTTCCTTTTTAAATGGTAGTAAAATATATAAAACATAAAATTTACCAGTTTAACCATTTTTAGGTATATATTTTAGTATAGCATTAGGTACATCAATATTACTGAAAACTATTGCCATCATCCATCTGGGGAACTTTTTAATCTTTGGAGCACATTAAACAGTGACTCCCCAGTCATCCCTCCCCTCAGCCGCTGGTAACCTCTATTTTCTGTCTCTATGAATTTGACACTTCTAGTACCTCATACAAATGGAATCATACAATATTTGTTATTTTGTGTCTGGCTTATTTCACTTAGCATATTGTCCTTAAGGTTCATCCACTAGCATGTGTCAGAACGTCATTCACTTTTAAGGTTAATATTTTATTGTATGTTTACACACATTTCATTTATCCACTCATCTAGTGGTGGTCATTTAAGATGCTCTCACCTTTTGACTATCAATTTTACACCCCTTTGACATTGTTGTCAGATACAACTTATTTCCCCACAAATCAGACTAAAGGCATATTCTGGTACCCTTGAGTAATGTAGGGCATTTCATTTTCAACAGTCAGGTTTAAAGAGGACTTTTAGAATTTCATTAACAATACTTAATTTTAAATTAAATATTATGATGCAAGCAGTTCTATGTATATCAATTTTTTGTTCAGGTTTGGTCATTAGTGTAATGTGTGTGTGTGTGTGTGTGTGTGTGTGTGTGTGTGTTACATGCATCTCTATGTGATGATATATAGATGCAGCTGTATTCTGCATAATGTTAAAACTCTACTATTGCCTGGTTAGGAAAGTAGTCATCTAGAAGAAATGGCTTTCCAGTGTGAAGAAGCATGCTAAGTTTTAATTGAATTGAAAATTTTGAGATGAAATAAGAGTTTGGTACCTGTAAGGGTCTAGCATTGTACTAATAGCTAAACTCCATCCCAACCAATTAAAACAGAATACCTGTTTTAAGGGTAAGGTCAATGCATTTTTTATTTTTTTTAGCTTCATAGGTAATGTGCAGCCAGGATTAGGAATCTGTGAGCTAGAGAAAGAGATCCTGTGTCAAGGGGAGTAAAAAAATGAAAGTAACAATAAAAGGCAGTTCAGGTCTAAAGCACACAAAAGAGAGGACAGAGAAATTTAGAATTGTAAATGACAGAGGATCTATTCAAACTGGGAGAAATTAGGTAGCCTTTTATTGATAGTTAAAAGCAGAAGAGGTGTCAATTATAAGGATAATTAACATATCTACATTTTAAACAGCTGCAGAACCTAAACTAGAACATAAGCCTTGAAAATGGTCTAAGGACTTCACAAGGTGAGAATAAGATAATATGTAAATATTTAGAAGACCAAGAGTTATAGAGTTTTGGAAATATCAAGTCCCTTTACTATATAGTCTTTTGCTTCATTTGAATGTATGTACCAACTGAGCTTTGTAAGTGGAATATGAAGTAATCTATCATTTAAGTAAACATATAATATATATGTATATGTATAAGGCTTCCCTGGTAGCTCAGCTGGTGAGGAATCCACCTGCAATTCAGGAGACCCTCGTTCAATTCCTGGGTCAGGAAGAGTCCCAAGAGAAGGGATAGGAACCCGTTCCAGTATTCTTGGGCTTGCCTGGTGGCTCAGACGGTAAAGAACCCACCTGCAATGTGGGAGACCTGTGTTCAATCCCTGGGTTGGGAAGATCTCTGGAGGAGGGCATGGCAATGCACTCCAGTATTCTTGCCTGGAGAATCCCCATGGACAGAGGAGCCTGGTGGGCTACAGTCCACAGGGTCACAGAGTTGGACATGACTGAGTGACTAAGCACAACACAGCACATGTGTGTGTGTATATATATGTGTGGTTTGAATATCCATTGACCTGCCTTGCTTCTTTTGACTATTCTTACCTTAAGGGACAAGTGTTCTGTTTGAGTTATAGTAATCCATCACCAATAATTAGATAATGAACCATCTACCTCACAATCCCATTCTCTCAATCACTCCACTAAAGCTGAAGGGCTGTCTGAGTATTAAAAATGACCAGAACATCACACTATAATAGCATTTCTAAAGAAAACAAATTCTCAGCAAGAATATCATGTCACTCAAATTTGAGATGAAATCTCTTCATTATAAGCGATGTAACCATTAAAATTACTTCATAGATTAAACAAACAAACTAAAAAAGAAGGATATTCCAAGAGCATGTTTCCTTTTCTTTTCTATTTCTTGCCATTTTGGAAAATGAAAACAAAGGGAGAGAAATGAACAATAACGTTCCAGAAATAAACATAATATTTTAGGCAAGTTTTGTATCTTGTTTTAATATCTTGATACTATATAATCATTTTCTCATATCATTAAAATCTCTTCATAAGCATTTTTTTTAACCATACCTATATTATGTATCACCTTTCTAGCTAGAGTGACTGTTCTTCCCATACTATTGGGATTCAGGTAGGAGTCACATAAGATAAACAAGAATTCATATTTTTCCTGCATCAATTCCTTAAACTGAAGGCATAGAGCAAACTTACAACTTTGGATAAGCTTGCCATGATCAGCTGCCTACTGATGTCTTCAGTCCCCGGAGGGAAGGAATACAAAGTAATTGCAAGTATATTCTAAAGAGAGCTTCCAACAACTGTAAATGTTTCACTCTGAGTCAGCACTCTCTAAATGGAAGGAGAGGACAGCTGACTGGCTATAAGTGACAAAAAGACCCAGCCCACTCAGGGTAGGACTCCTAATGGACCAGGGAAGATTTCTGCAGATGTAGAGAAAGCTTGGGGTATCAAAATACGTTTAACTTTTTTCTTCATCACATTAACCACCTTCTTCCACTCTGGTACTCTCTCTCCTTTTTTATTTGGGAGGAGGACGCTCTCCATTTCTATCCCTTCACTCTCCGAGTTCCCTCATCTCTCCCTTCCTCTCCCTCCTTTTTCTTAAAAGAACTGACTATAACATGAAGTAAAGTACATCTGGGTTTAGCTGTGGTTATTATAATACAGCTTTCCTGTGTTTTTAATTTAGCTTATGGTAACTAGTCTTTGATCCAGGTGAATCTTTGTCAGGATTACTCTGTGCTGTGATCCAGAATGTACTGGTTCTGGGAAACACAGCACCTTAGACTTTGCAATTCTCTCTTGCTGATTCCAGTTCAGATATTCTGCCCAACTCATTGGCTCCAGTTTATTCAAGTACATTCTGAAGGGGACTTCTGATGTTTCTTTTTAAGCTAAGGCCTTGGGTCTGCTCCTTCAATGACTTAAACTTCTATGAATTTTGTGTTGGGAATATAGTCTTGGAAACTTATCTTGCAGAAGGTTTTATTTGTTTATTTTTCCTCAGTGAGTGAGAGAAGTAGAAGTCAGAAATTCTAGTGAGATTTACAACAGAAAGAGAAGAATTAGACAGATCCAGCAAGGAATTTGGAAGTGAGCAGAAAAATTAATTGACCTGGGCCAAGGAGGGTTCGTGAGAACTCTTAAAGAGGAGAGAGATGAAAATGTAGGAGAAACATTGTGGGTGTCTATAATGGAGAGATGTACTGTGCATGAGAGAGATGACAAATAAAAGAGAATTCTTAAGAGGGTTTTTTTTTTTTTTTTTGCATTTCAGGTTATATATCCAGAGAAACTAAAGAACTGAGTTATTTTTAATAACTTTCGCTTGTTCAACAATTATTTCTTTGTATGTGGCCCTAGGTATGAACTTACATCATGAAAAGCCTCATACACACACACACACACACACACACACACACACATATACATTGTGCTTGCTAACAAGAACTAATCCCATCATTATTTTCCATGTTCGTACCAACACACAAATAAATTTACTCAAAAATATTCATTATCCTGAAAACTTGCTCTTTCGCTTAATAAATTATGATCATACTTCTAGGTTGACAGCAATAGATAAAATTCATTCTTTTCCTTCTACAACTCAGCAGTGCTATCAGCCATTCCAGGCAGGGCCACTCAAGATGGATGGGTCACAGTGAAGAGCTCTGACAAAATGTGGTTCACTGGAGGAGAAAATGGCAAGCCACTCCAGTATTCTTGTCTAGATAACCCCATGGACAGTATGAAAAGGCAAAAAGATATGACACCAGGAGATAAGCCTCCCAGGTAGGAAGGTGTACAATATGCTACTAGGGAAGAGTGGAGGGCAAATTCTAAAAGCTCCAGAATAAATGAGGTGGCTGTGCCAAAGCAGAAATGATGCTCGGTTGTGGATGTGTCTGGTGGTGAAAGTAGAGCCCAATGCTATAAAGAATAATATTGCCTAGGTACTTGGAATGTTAGGTCCATGAACCCAGGTAAATATGACATGGTCAAGAAGGAGATGGCAAGAGTGAACATTGACATCTTAGGAATTAGTGCATTGAGATGTATGGGAACAGATGAACTTGATTCAGATGATCATTATACCTACTACTGTGGGTAAAAATCCCTTAGAAGAAATGGAGTAGTACTCATAGTCAACAAAAGAAAGTCCAAAATGCATCACTTGGGTGCAATCTCAAAAAAGACAGAGTGATCTTTTATTCATTTCCAAGGCAAACCATTCAAAATCACAGTAGTTCAAGTCTATGCCCCAAGCAATGATGCCAAAGAAGCCGAAGTTGACCAGTTCTAAGAAGACCTATGACACTTTCTAGAACTAACACACAAAAAAGATGTCCTTTTTTTGATAGGGGATCAGAATGCAAAAGTAGGAAGTCATGAGATACCTGGAGTAAGAGGCAAGTTTGGCCTCAGAATACAAAATAAAGCAGGACAAAGGCTAACAGGGTTTTGCCAAGAGGACACACCGGTCATAGCAAACACCCTCTTCTAACAAGGCAAGAGACGACTCTACACATGGACATCATCAGATGGTCAATACCAACATCAGATTGATTATGTTCCTTTCAGCCAAAGATGGAGAAACTCTGTAAAGTCAGCAAAAACAAGATCTGGTGCTGACTGTGACTCAGATCATGAGCTTCTTACTGAAAAATTCAGACTTAAGTTAAAGAAAGTAGGGAAAATCATTAGGCCATTCAGACATGACCTAAATCAAATCCCTTATGATTGTACAGTGGAAGTGACAAATAGATTCAAGGGATTAGATCTGAAAGACAGACTGCCTGAAGAACTCTGAATGGAGGTGTGCAACATTGTACAGGAGGCAATGACCAAAACCAGCTCAAAGAAAATGAAATTCAAGAAGGCAGAGCGGTTGTCTGAGGAAGCTTTACAAATAGCTGAGGCAAGAAGGGAAGTGAAAGACAAGGGATCAAAGGAAAGATATACCCAAATGAATGCAGAGTTCCAGATAACAGCATGGAAAAATAAGAAGGCCTTCTCAGATGAACAATAGAAGGAGAAATAGAAGAGAACAACAGAATGAGTAAGACTAGAGATCTCTTCAAGAAAACTGGAGCTATCAAGGGAAAGTTTCATGCAAGGATGAGCATGGTAAAGGACAGAAATGGTAAGGACCTAAAAGAAGCAGAAGAGATTAAGAAGAGATGGCAAGAATACATAGAAGAACTATACAAAAAAGGTCTCAATAACCCAGATAACCATGATGGTGTGGTCACTCACCTGGAGCTGGACATCCTGGAGTATGAAATCAAGTGGACCTGAGGAAGTATTACTACAAACAAAGCTAGTGGAGGTGACAGAATTCTAGCTGAGCTACTTCAAATCCTAAAAGATGATGCTATTAAAATGGTGCACTGACTATGTCAGCAAATTTGGAAAACTCAGCAGTGGCCACATGACTGGAAAAGGTTATGCTCAAAATCCTTTAAGCTAGGTTTTAGCAGTACATAAGCCAAGAACTTTCAGATGTAAAGGCTGGGTTTTGAAGAAACAGAGGAACCAGAAATTAAATAGCCAACGTTTACTGAATCATAGAGAAAGTAAGGGAGTTCCAGTAAAACATCAACTTCAGCTCCATTGACTATGCTAAAGCCTTTGACTGTGTGGATCACAACAAACTGTGGAAAATTCTTAAAGAGGTGGGAATACCAGACCACCTTACCTATCTCCTGAGAAACATGTATAGGGATCAAGAAACAATAACCAGAACTGGACAAAGAACAACTGACTGGTTCAAAATTGGGACAGGAGTTCGATAAAGCTGTATATTGTCACTCTATTTATTTAACTTATATGCACAGTACATCATGTGAGCTGCCGGGCTGGATGAATCACAGGCTAGAATCAAGATTGCCAGGAGAAATATCAACAACCTCAGATATGCAGATGATACTACTCTAATAGCAGAAAGTGAAGAGGAACTAAAGAGCCTCTAGAGGAGGGTGAAAATGCCAGCTTAAAACTCAACATTCAAAAAATTAAGATCATGGCATCTGGCCCCATCACTTCATGGCAAATGGACAAAGAGTAGAAATAGTGACAGATTTTATTTTCCTGGGCTCTTCAGAATCACTGGGGACAGTGACTGCAGCCATGAAATGAAAAGATACTGGCTCCTTGGAAGAAAAGCTATGACAAACCTAGACAGAGTATTAAAAGCATGCTACTTTGTCAACAAAGGTCTGTATATTCAAAGCTATGGTTTTTCTGATAGTCATGTATGGATGTGTGAGTTGAACCATAAAGAAGCCTGAGTGCTGAAGAATTGATGCTTTAAATTGTGGTGCTGGAGAAGGCTTTTGAGAGTCCCTTGGTTAGTACAGAGATCAAACCAGTCAATCGTAAATTAAATCAACCCTGAATATTCATTAGAAGGACTGATGCTGAAGCTGAGGCTCTAATACTTTGGCCACCTGATGTGAAGAGCCAGTTTATTGGAAAAGACCCTAATGCTGGGAAAGACTGAAGGCAGAAGAAGGGAGTGACAGAAGATGAGATTGTTAGATATCATCACTGACTCAATGGACATGAATTTGAGCAGACTCTGGGAGATAGTAGAGGCCAGAGGACCTGGTGTGCTACAGTCCATGAGGATGCAAAGAGTCACACACGACATAGCAACTGAACAACAACAACATACAATCTTAAATATCATCACATATCACATGGTATACATGTAGTCAAATTAATGAATTCAGTCTTCTTTTTTTTAAAGCAAATTTTACTAAAACCTTACTAAATCTTTACACAGGATACTCAACGAACATTTACTGAATACCTATCTGCTGCCAGTTTAATGATTGTGAACATTAATGAACTACGCATGGTACTTTCCCTCAAAAAATAAAATCAGTCTAATGTGAGAAATATAGCAGTTTAAAAGTATTTCTTAATTTGAAGAGAATCTGCTCAGAGAATTTATAGTAAAGAATGCTTTAACATAAATCTTTAAAAGAAGCAATTTAGCACTAGTAATTCATTCTTAGTCATTGTTTCCAATGTGTGAATAGTACTTAGCAACAACAGAGTACTTCTCTACATGGCAACTCAAGAAACAAACTAATTTCTAACCACTAAGAGCTCAGATAAAGCGCCTTACTCCTGAGACCTCAGAGTGATTTATAATTCTACTAATACTTTTACTGTGATAGTAATACATGATATTTATAAGCTATCTTTATTCTGTGGAACTCTAAATACTTAACATATATCATTTGACTTCTTTGCATAATATCTATAAGACAGAGAAAAGTGTCCCCTACAGATAAGGAAAATGATCTTAAGACAGAACTGTTTGACAATGCCTGAGTCAAGTCTCCAGATAGTCAGCCTCATGCTCCTTCCTCTCAATTATACTGGCTGCCTTCTTACTGGTAACTGCAGAGATTATGTGGATGGTATTATGTCATCAATCAGAGTCTTGTGTAGCATGATAGAGTCAGTTTTTATTTTACAAAAAGAGAGCTTTTCATGTAAACTGTTTCCTCTGTCTACTAAAAGGACTTGTAAATAAAATTCTGCTGACAAGTTTTCTAGGTGAGATGAATCTCAGCAACCAATCTAGTTGGTCCCTCCCACTTTCCAGTTCTATAAGAAGAAAAGACACATGTAGCATTGAATGTGTAACCCAGGCTCACAGCTATTCCTAGAAGCCCTAATTCATAGAAGAAAAGAGAATATAGTAACAACAATGGCAATGATAACAATGTTAGACATACTTTGGTTATTGATTATTTGATAAAGTTCTACAGCATTCAAATAAAGTAAACAAAGAATAGTTCAGTAAAATTGTAGTGAAGATTATGCAAATTTCATATGGTTAAGTTGGTAAAACTGCAAATACGTAAACAACGTCATCAAAAATCTAGACCTAATATTCAATAACTATTATTCTCCTCTATCTCTGAAGACATTTTGTCATAAGACGTTTATAACCCTGAGAATTGATACTAACCAGAAGAATGACTTCATTTGGTATTCCATTTCTCATGACCTCCTGAAAGAATGTCAGTTCAGCATGGCCTCCTTCCTTTTCCAGTTGATTCAAAGAATGGTGTTTTCAAATTGCCATTTGGGATACATGAAGCGGTGCATTTGGAGTCAATGCGCTGCAACCTGAAGTGTAACACTCTTTATTGTTCCTGAGAAACGTGTGCCTAATTCCCTGGAAATTTACTGTTTCAGAGAGTCACAAGTCTCCTGTTTGCTTCTCATCAGTCTTGAAGAGATTAGATAAGCTTCCTCCTCCTTACAAAAGCATTTTCTTCATTCCTTTGAGAGCAAAACACTGAACCAGAATTGGATTTTTAGCAAAATATTACAATATTGTAGGAAACATATTTTTCTCCTGAGGAGACCCAGCAATTCAAAATATATACTCGTGTACTTTCTCATTTAAGGCTACTGGCCACATATTGAAAAGAGCAAGGATGAGGTAAAAAAAACAAAGTCCTTTCTGTGAAGCAGGAAGGATGTTTTTCACTGAGTTATTTTAGAAGACTTGAATGGACTGCTAAGGGCTTGCATATAAAAAGACATGAAAGTCAAACTCAAGAAACAGAGGGGAAAAAAACAACTCCAGATCTGTAACAGGCACCGTTTTTAATTATCATAAACTTGTTATGCACACTGGTGCTATTCTATAGTGACAGGTTTAGAATAATTGTTCAAGTGTATCAACAATAGAAATGACCTCCTTAGAAATCGCGGTATATATACTTGGTGCTGCAAAAGCTGACACCGAAGGAATCAGGATCATGTCTGCAGCAGGATGTGACGCCAACAAGTTTCAACGTCTCCCTCTTCCTCTTCCTCCATAGTCTCTTTTCCCCTCTCGCTCCCTTTTGCTCTTTCCCTTCCGCTCTCTCACTCTCTCTTACTTTCAACAAGGAATTCACTTCTAGTGTAGTCCTCAGTGGTCATTACAAAATAATAGTAACAATTGATAACTGTGTTTGGGTTTTCTTCTTTGCTTCTACTTTGCTTTTTTTTTTTTTTTTTTTAGTAGCAGTAAGATGTGTACTTTCATTGACCTAGATCAGGCTTATAAAGCTTCAACTAAGCTAGACTTCAGAAGGAAAATGTACACCTCACTTTTTTTCATTAGTCTAATTAACACAATATTTTCTTTCTTTCTTTTTTCAAAGAAGTTGTCAAGGACAGCAGTTAGTAGCACCATTGTCTGTGATATGACTGGGATCTTGGACTCAGAGACACTGTGAGTCAAGGTGATGTAGAAATAAAAGACTAATGTCATGGATTTGACCCATCTTCCCAGCTCTGATAGCTCAGTTGGTAAAGAATCCCCCTGCAATGCAGGAGACCCTGGTTTGATCCCTGGGTTGGGGAGATCCTCTGGAGAAGGGAAAGGCTACCCACTCCAGTATTCTGGTCTGGAGTATATTCAATGGACTATATAGTCCATGGGTTCACAAAGAGTCAGACATGACTGAGCAACTTTCACTTTCTCTTTGCTTTCCCAGCTCTTCATTTCTCAAAGATGGAAACATGTACAGGGGCTCTGTATTTATTTCCAGGCCAGATAACATAACTTAATTATAAAAGCATCATCTCAATATATTCTTTTTTCTTGGGACGTCTATGAGACCATGTATTAAATTCTACTTTGCCATACAAGGAGCTGAGGTGTGTGGACCTTAGAAGACTAGCGTCCAGGAGAAGGGCAGACTTGGCATGTGGGTATAATAATGGAAAAACACTTGGCTCAGACAAACCTATGTTTGAATCTTGGCTTGGGCTTTTACAATAACATGGGGAATTGAAGATGGCACTATTTAATCTCCCTGATCCTCAGTTTCCTAAAAATGTAAACTAAAGCTTATAGCATCTATTTTGAGACGTTTTAAGAATTAAATGTAAGAGCTTTATGCAGAGAGGGTACCTTACCTAAAGAAAAAGGTAAAGGTCTTTTCTTTATCTTCCTAACTTTTTTCAAAAAACTTCCTAACTTTTTTGAGACATTTGGACTATTAGAGAACTGGTGACCTCTGTGACCACATGACCTAAAGTGATAACAAAATTCACCAGATAAAAACACCCAGCAGGAGACACCACAGGGTTTGAATCAGTTAGGTCTGGCATCAATACAAAACTCATTTACCGTCTGCAATTTTGGACATTACTTAATCTTTCTGGATCTCAGTATTTTCATTATAAAATGGAAATTATTTCTAGTTTGCTGAGTGGTTGCTGAGTGTGGTAGTGAGGATTAAAGACAACTTTTATAAGCATCTGGTACATTAAGTAAACAGATTGTGAGTAATACTTATTGTTCAGATTTTTATTAATTAAAACTTGTCTGTAGACTCATCTCCTATACTTAATATTCCTTTTTCCACCCAAGACCTTGACAGAGTTACAATAGGGGCTTTGATCATAGATTAGCTGGTTTGGCTGTGATAATCTAGCTCTTAAGAATTACAGTTCCAGCCCTGCCATTAAATGTTTAACTGTACAACTTGAACAGGAATTCTAGGCCTAAATTATGTTCATCTCCAAAATGAGGAGACTGGAATAAATAATTCCTAAAATTCTCTGTAGACGTAATATTTTAAGACTCTAGTGTCTTTTGACTGAGTTACAGTGGATAAGTACTCATATCTTTAGAGCTTAACCTAGTTCTCTGTGGTTTAATTTTCACATTCTCTCTACCCTATTTCTTCTTTAATTGCAAAAGGGGATAATTTCCATCACTTTGCAAACAAACCAATATCTCTCTTCTGATTTAGTGGCATTCCAGAATATTAATGCATCATACTTTAAGGCAGTCTGGCTTGTTTCTAATCCAGAAATTCAGTCATAATATAGGTAGTATTAATGAGGAAAATGAGGATTTATTTTCAAGACTTTTTATGCCTCCAGGCCCCTGGACATTGCACATGATAAAATACAATCAAATTAAAAATAAGATTAAGGTTTAACAGTTAAAAATACATTCTAAGAGTAAAACACTTTTTTTGGTACTCATTTCTACATTACAGAAGGGGCACTTAAAAATAAACAAAAATAACAGATTAACCAGCAACAGAATTTTAATAATTATTAACTAGAAAGGAAATAAAATTAACTTGACCTTATCTTAGAAGGTTGTCAGAGACTATTTTGGTTATGTAGATGGGGAACATGTTGTGAACTAGTAGACCTCTGTTTCAAAAGTCCAAGCCCTCCTCAAATTCAGAAGTAAACTTTCAGTAAGGCTTCAAAACAAATATATAGATCTATTGTTTACAAGGTACCTTTGAATTATCTTCATCTTGCTCTATTCTTAAGCTATTCTTCAATTAATATTTATTTATCCATCTACTCACTTTTTCTGCATGTCTACTATGTGCTTTACCAGTGTATTCAGAATAAAATCCAAATTCCCCACCCTGGCTACTTCTCTGATCTCACCTCCAGTTACCCTCCTCCTTTCCTCCTTTTGCTTTAGCTACTCTGGAATCTGTTTATTGCCTTGAATTCACAGTTTGCCCTTGCCTCAGGGCTTTGTCCAGGCTGTTTCTGTCTGGAACTTTTTCCCCTCTCAAGCTTCCATCCCCACCCCAAATTCTTCACCTGGCTGATTCTGTCTTTCAAAGTCTCAACTTAAACGACCCTTTCTCTAAGAATTCTTTCCTGAGCACCTAATGGAAAGTATAATAGATTTTCTCCACCCATTCTTGTCTTGCATATCTATTAGCTCTTCTCATGGACTACAATTTTTAATTTTATAATTGTTTACTTATTAATGTCTGATTTCCTTAGAAGACTATAAATTTCATGTGATCCTAAGGGATCATTTCTATATTCCCACTATTTGGCATGGTTGAATACTGAATTAATGATTCTATTGTGGGAGATTCTACAGGGTTGAGAAAAATCAATTAATATGGACTCTAACTCACAGAATTTGCTTTCTAGTAAAAAAGAAAGAAAAGGCATGTCCATAAATATTGTTTAAAAATGTAGAAAGTAACTCATATCTCAAAAAAGTGTAGGTGGGTGATGTTATAGATTTTTAGGCTTTGGTAACAAATTATTCTTTACCATCTGAGCCACCCAGAAGCCCAAATTGTTAGCTTAAAACATATACATTCTCTCACAGCTTCAAAGACTAGAAGTCCAAAATGAAACTGTTGGCAGGGCTACTACATGTGCTAAGTGAGTTTGGTAGGTAGGGGAGAGTGTATTATTTCTGGCTAGGTCAGGGAGAGAAGGTTTCATGGAATAAACAGCATTTAAAAGTAGCCAGGAAGGATGTGTTAGATTGCATATGGAAATACAGAATGATGAACATTTCAGATAACAGAAACAACACTAACAGATGTGGATGAGGAAATTATGGCCTAAGAGTACAATATATTAAAGCATAAAATTAAGTAAACAATGGGGATACAATTAGATTTTAGAGTGTTCAGGAATATTGGTTAGGAATTGTTTGGTAATTAATATATAATATTAAAGTTTTGTCTGAAAAAAGTGACATGATCTTAGGGCTCCTGCTTTATGAATCCCAGTGGGCAACAGTATTTAGGATGAACAGATCTCCCTTCCCTCTGCTTCTCCCAAGAGATTAGTACAACAAGAGAAGATGAAAACTTGATGAGGACAGAGGTACCAAAAAAAGGAGAAATATTGGCCATTTATTGGATACATAGGGGGATAGGAGAGGCAAGAATGAGATATTTTGAGTCAAGATGACCTTGACAATTGGGGTTAAAAAATATCAGGATAGTCAAAAGGAGGATGATTTTTTAACTAGGAAGATAAAGTTATGGCCAACATAGATAGCATATTAAAAAGCAGAGACATTACTTTGTCAGCAAAGGTCCGTCTAGTCAAGGCTATGGTTTTTCCAGTGGTCATGTATGGATGTGAGAGTTGGACTATAAAGAGAGCTGAGCACAAAAGAATTGATGATTTTGAACTGTGGTGTTGGAGAAGACTCTTGAGAGCCCCTTGGACTGCAAGGAGATACAACCAGTCCATCCCAAAGGAGATCAGTCCTGGGTGTTCATTGGAAGGACTGATGTTGAAGCTGAAATTCCAATACTTTGGCCACCTGATGTGAAGAGCTGACTCACTGGAAAAGACCCTGATGCTCGGAAAGATTGGAGGAGAAAGGAACTACAAAGGATGAGATGGTTGGATGGCATCACCGACACAATGGACATGGGTTTGGGTGGACTCCGGGTGTTGGTGATGGACAGGGAGGCCTGGCGTGCTTCAGTTCCTGGGGTCGCAAAGAGTCGGATATGACTGAGCAACTGAACTGAACTGAACTGAATTATAATTTTGATATAATGATTCTGAGAAAGTGGTGTAATATCTAGTTGAAGATTTAAATAAGGAGATTGGAAATATAGGACTATAATTTGAGACTTAAGATACAAATGCGTGAAGTATCAACACTGAAATAAATAAAGTCATACAACCCTGAAACAGTGTCAAATCATGGGAAAAGTATGCATGTGGTGTTTGACAGACATATTTACATCCTATCTCAACCATTTGCCTTTTGTATGACCTGGGACAAACTGCTTATTTCTTCTACTTTCTCACTTGTGAAAACAAGGGGGAAATAATATTATCCCTTAGTCAGAATTATACCAGTTGAGTATTTTATATCTACTTTCATATTTTGATAGTGTGATTCCCAGTAAGTAATATATTTATTTTTCAATCCATTATCTTAAAAATTTGAAACACCATATTTTTATACACTTTTTTCTTTGATTCTAGTTCTTAAAAGCATGATGACTATGATCCTGTAAACAGATTTCATGACCTATGAATGAACTGCAACCCATACTTTGGGAAACACTGGCCCCAACCAGCATTGCATAGTCCATCTAAATCACCAGGGAAGCCCCATTCTATAATCAGATCATACCGTTACCATTCTTTCTTCACTTTCACTCTGCTTAGGCTGCTCATTAATATTATATTATTTCCTGATGGCCCAGAAGAAGTGATAACCATTTACTTCCTCTACTATATCTATAAAATATTTTATCTATAAGAAAGATGTATCTGTTGTCCAACTAGATTATGAACTCCTTGATGATAGACAATAGGCACTATTTATCTATATATTCTGGCAAAATTAATTGCTCATAAGAGGCACAGAATAAATTTTAACTCATTATTGTAGAAAAAAGAGGGAAGAGGTCTGAGAAGAAACTTTGTTGGGTACCTACTTCTAAGGCCTTGCTCTGGCATCCTCATTCTCTAATTTTCCCTTCTCTATATGTCAAAGCTTCCATGAAATGTTTTAAGGCAGAACAATGTCTCCTTGTTTGGGACACAAAGACTTAGGCCACCAATTTTTTGTCCACAGTGACTTGAGTTTCCTCATGGTGGGAGTTGGGAAATTCTGGAGGGAATAAATATCTTTGAGAAAGAAACTAAGATGTACCCAGGACATTATTTTGCCAACTAAGGTCTGTCTAGTCAAGGCTATGGTTTTCCCAGTGGTCATGTATGGATGTGAGAGTTGGACTGTGAAGAAGGCTGAGTGCCGAAGAATTGATGCTTTTGAACTGTGGTGTTGGAGAAGACTCTTGAGAATGCCTTGGACTGCAAAGAGATCCAACCAGTCCATTCTGAAGGAGATCAGCCCTGGGATTTCTTTGGAAAGAATGATGCTAAAGCTGAAACTCCAGTACTTCGGCCACCTCACGCGAAGAGTTGACTCATTGGAAAAGACTCTGATGCTGGGAGGGATTGAGGGCAGGAGGAGAAGGGGACGACAGAGGATGAGATGGCTGGATGGCATCACTGACTTGATGGACATGAGTGAACTCCAGGAGTTGGTGATGGACAGGGAGGCCTGGCGTCCTGCGATTCATGGGATCGCAAAGAGTCGGACACAACTGAGCGACTGAACTGAACTGAACTGAACTGAAAATAATAAAGAAAGTTACTACAATGGTCTCTTTGGATTGCTAAATGTCAGAATCCAATAAAGGAAACCTGAAATAAATTATTAGAGCAAGTAATTTATTTTAAATTATTAAAGTTTATTTCAATTTTTTTCAGACCCAAAAAACTTTTCTCTGATGGAAATGACCCTTGGCAACAATGACATTCTGATACCATGCATGATGCACCCTCTTGGGAAGTCTGAATTCCATGTCACAATGGCTCTGTTCAGATTACCAGTTTTATCTTGCCTGTAAGCCCAATTAGACTACTGAAGTTTCTAATGGCCTTCTGTCTGCTTTGTAAATCATGCATGCATGCTGTTGCTTCAGTCGTGTCTGACTCTGTGCAAACCTATGGGCTATAGCCCACCAACTCCTTTGTCCATGGGATTCTCCAGGCAAGAATACTGGAGTGGGTTGCATGCTCTCCTCCAGGGCATCTTCCCAACCCAGGGATTGAACCCATGTCTCTTATGTCTCCTGCACTAGCAGATGGTTTCTTTACCACTAGTGCCACCTGGGAAGCCACATAAATCATCATAAAGAATATGAAATCAATAAATTTAATTGCCTCTATATGACATAATTTTGCCTCTATGTGACTCAATATACAACCAGAGGCATAATATAAAAATGTACCATAATGCTCTTTATATGTGAATTTTGGACTAGTTGGAAGAGGGCACCACAGTTAAGTGGGTCTCATAAGATGAGCCTAAGACAGTTTGTTTCTCAGCAAACACAGCTCAGACTCTGAGTGTAGAAGAAAGATCAAACACTCAGAGTCTAAAACTGGGTTTGCTCTCAGTCCTAGATGTCTGAAGATGATTTGCATTGGTAGTCAGTATCATCTGGGTAACCTACATGCCCTACCCTGGACCTCAATTTACTTATTTCAAAATGAGATAACTGGACTTTTTATTTCTTATATAGTTTCTACCTGTAATTTTTGATGATGCTTTGCCTTTAAATCCCTTTCACCTCAACCTTTTAATCTTAAAAAATATGAAATGTGTTTATAAAGTTATTTGATGTCCCTAAACATTATTCCACATGATAACAGTACAGTTCATGAAGCTTAAATTTTATCATTTTAGCTTTGCCTCAGAGGCCAAGTTTTATGAGAGCCTTCATTTGCATCACCAGAAGCTAATTTAATAAAAATAAAGGAACCCCTTTTAGAAATAAATTAAATTGGTATTGGGGGACAGATAACTTTATGTTAAAAACAAAGCAAAACAAGCCAAAAAAGAGAAGGAAACCAAGAAGCTAAACTTAGAAGGGGTCAAATGGTTCTGAGTTCTAAGGAATGCTGTCATCTTATTTGTGCTGAGAAATTGGTTCTGGCTCTCAGTGCACTGAAAGTAGAAGTTTCTAATGGCAACTTCCCAAATCTCTGGTCTCTTGACCCAATCTCTTTTGTACCATTTGCCCCATTTTCTTGAAGCACAATTTACTACATAGACAAGCAGGTACACAGCACCATCCATCCTAGAGTCGGGCAGATTTATCTTTGGAGACGACGTCAGTATATGAGATGTAAGACACAACTAGATGGAAAACTAGTGAAGACCACTTCACAGACAAAAAGGATATGGTTTGAATGGGCACTTCTCATTCTGGTCAGGAGAAAGAAGTAGAAAGTCAAAGAAGAGAAGGGCTAGGAGACTGATATCTAATGTTATACGGTGAATAATAGGTTTGTCTTTGACAAATTCCATTATAATTATCTTCTTCACGGTCAAAAACTTCACTCAACACATCTCCACAATAAATAATTTTTGAATGAATAAATCCTAAAGTTCTGACTTAAATTTCCTAATTGTACTAACAACAATAGCTATTTCTTGATTACTATTACTATGCCAAGCACTGGGGATCACAAAAATGAATAAGAAATAGACCGTGATTTTAGAGAGCTTACCATCTATAGTTCCTGACTCTTGTAGTTATGACAAAAATAACAATAATCATCATTTATTCGTTCATATCAGCCAGGCACTATGCTCAGTGGACAACATACATTAATATAAGCTGCCAAAGTTCCCTCCAGTTCACCAGATACCCTGACAGTGAGGTGATCTTGTTCTGTCCATGCATCATCTTTCCTAAAAAAATGGACCTAGCAAGAATTTAGACAATAGGCAGGGCTTTTTAAGCAATGTCAGAACTGTCTACAATAAACATATGAGAATTGCGGTCGATAATGAAAGAGTGAAGTAAACCAAAGTGAAAATGGAAGAAGTCATGTGAATCACCTTTAGTGTACTCTGTCTAAAGGCACCGTGACACTCTGAAAACCACAATGCAATACACCCCACATTCAGCATTCCAACATGACACAAGGGGATGAATGCTGTTTAAGTGTTTAAGACTCTCTAGCAAAAGACCTCATAGCACATTAAATGGAAACTTAGGAAGACATCACAACCTGCTGGATTTCATTACCAAAATATATATTTTCATCTAAAATTTTTAAAATTATAACACTGAATTTCCTTGTAGTATTTCATAACCTTTGCGTGAGGCATTAAAGTGTTTTTCCTTTTCCCCCACCAGCTATAAGCTTCTGTTTTCTTACCCTGGGCGTCTGAATCTTTTATATGCTTGGGTTCTATTCACTGCCTGTTATTCAGACATTGAAATCCCAAATGTTAATTGTTCTTCCAAGTACATTGACAAAACAGCAGCTAAATAAGGGTAGACCAGACTGTGGTAGACTCTGACATGCATTTATGGAACAATGGGGCTCTGAGAGACAGCCTTGTAGCTCACGGGAAGACATAAGATGTGCTATTTTGACTGCTTCATAGCAGAATGGGGAACACACGCACACAAGGGAATTATGCATTTTACTTAGTTTTGCCCAAAGTCCTCAAGGCAACAGAATCTTGTGATGTCATCATGAACTTTCTTTCTCTCCATTTACACTGACACAAAGGCTAAAAATTTCTAATGACATCACAAAGGAAAAACGGAGTCTACTGTGATTCCATTAGAAATCTGTTACTGTCCAAGAGACTTGTACCAAAATGTAAGAATCCTTCCTGACAGGGTGTGTGTCACTGTGCTGATGCACGGTGGGTGACACCCTCCCGAACGCAATTCAAACCAGCCAAGAGCAAGGATGCACAATTTAGGTTGGATAAAAAAGACATACTGAATATTGAGCCCTACAAATTTTCTTTTTTTAAAGAAGGAAATCATTTAAACATGTATTTCTTCAGGGATATTCAAATTTCTTACTCATGTCTGGTTACTATGTGACCACTATTTTTGTCCCTTTTTGAGTGGGTCACAAAAACACAGAGGAAGGTAGAGGAAGCTTTCACTCACAGGAACGCAGTGCAGCTCAATCTTTTGTTTTTAAGGTGCAGTGATTTCAGTCTCTAAATGTAACTTCAGGCAGTCTGAAAAGAAACAGGTTAAAATCTCTTTCAGTTATAATTGGTATTTCAGATTTAATTAAAAATTAAACTTTCATAATGTTTCACCATCCAAAGCAATGCATTATCAGTCAAGCGTAGCTTTTTTTTCTGTTAAGGAAAAAAAAAAAAAAAAAAACCTCTTCCCAGAGTAGTTTTTTAATGAAAAGAAAAGGATCTAAAGCGGAAAAAGAGCAATTCTGAAAAACAAAATATGCCTCCATGTTAAGGACTTCATAATGATATGACTAGAAAGTCAGTGGTTCTAAATTTTACCTATATTCTGATTAAAAAAACAAAACAAAACTCCTAAACAATTTCAAAGCTTCAAGATTACATACAATGTTATTTCAGAGAATAAAGAAGAAAATCTACAGTCTGAATATACATATTAAAGGGAAATTACAACTTCAAATAAAATTGGAAAATAACATTAGACCCACTGCTTTCAAATGACTGAGGGGCAAACGATGAAGCAGAAGCAAAGAAACATATTTAGCAACGCAAATGCCCATTGCAAGGTATTAAGGGTTTAGTGCACTCCAGATTACATCATACTATATAGCTTATTGTATAAAGCACTGCTGTTTGAAGCAACATGGGAAGACCATTAGGGTTTAAACTACCCTTCTTGGTTTAAATAACCATAAATGCATCTTTTAAAACATCTATTTTTAATTTTTGAATTAAGAGTTCAGGCATTAAGGTAAAAGTATTTAATAACTATCTGGGCTTAAAATGTCATATTAATTTTTGTAGTCCTTTATTTTTTCATACAATATCACCTATAAATAATAGTTAAAAAAAACAGACAGGATTAAGTCATCCTTATTTTTAGCTTCAAAAAACTGATACAACAGGTTTAGAAAAATATAGATTTTTAGTATAAAAAGGAGATAACACAATTATCTTTTACTTTACATCATGGCAGTCCATTTTTTATATATTTGTAGCACTAAATGTGGTATGTTTATGTCCGTCTTCATATTAATGCAAGGTAATATTTTAACATCTCCACATATAAGAGCATAATCATAAATCAGCCTTGAAACTGCATCTATTTTTGAAATTGTGTCTATTTCTTGCTTGTGAATTCTACTTTCTTTTTCCCTTGGATTATATAAAAGAATATTTTGTGTATTGTGTCTATTTGATGCACATAGGTTGTAAGTTCAAATTGGTTCAAATTCACTAGATCTATCCATGAATGGATACACACACACACACACACACACACACACACACATCACTGACTAACTAAACTTTTCCCCTGCTTCTCACATGCCTGAATTAGACTAAAAATGCACTAGTGTAAAGACAGAAATTATGGAGGCGTCACCAGGGACAACTGACTATGAGGAGGGGAGTGCACATATTTCCTTATAAGGCAACAAAACATTCATAAAAGAAGCTGACAAAAATAACTCATGCTCAGAAATAATGTCAAATAACAATAATCCCTAATAAATGATGCAGAAATATAAGAGCTGCCCATCTCTATATAAATCTGAATCACCAATTGATACTGTTCCACTCACCAATCACATATGGTTAGTGAAACTGATTCACTGTCTAGTTTAGGTAAGAAAAGGTGATAGAAACAAGACTGCATATTTATATATAAACTGTTTAACTGACAACTTGCAGTTCAATTTAGTGTCAGATTTCCTTTTCCTTAATTCACCAGATGTTGAGTGAATTGAACTCAGTTCAAAACAATAAAGCAGTTTCTATGAATAGAAAGTCTACTAAGTTATATTCTCCTCTTCGCATGTCATTCCTTTCTCCCCTTTGACCTTTATTTTCCCTTCTCTGTCTCTGCCTGTTTATTCCTTACTTTCACTTTCCTCCTTATTTATTTTTTTCCCTTTCTCTTTTTTCCCACTTGGTGTGGGTAATGAAGCTCAAAAATAACATCTTGTATCCTGTTGAGGGAAACTTGGTCACAACTATCCTTCCAGATGACAAACTCATTCTTAAATGTCTGTTTTCCAATCCAAAGAAAACAGAGCAATTGAGAAAATAGAGATGCAACATCACTTACCACTACCACCACCACCACTTTTAATTCCCATGCTACATTCATCATAAGGAGGACTGAAGTTTATTTATGTTAGTTATCCCCTAACCTTAAATAGGACCGCAAATAAGACTAATAACAGGATCATTTTGTGGCACTCAAGCAAACGGCTGGGCAAAACAGATGGATCTTACTTTGCGCCAGGACTCAAAAAATACAGTCGCCAACTCACTGTTGGCGACTACGTATCTTGGCCCAAAGATGGACCTGGAAGTGGGACCAGTTGTCTTTGATATGAATATGGTTCCTATTCATATCAGCCTCATGAGAAATCATTAACTCTGCTACTATGCAGTGGAGTTAAGTATTGGTTAGAAACTGTTTGGAAGACTGGTCATCAAGAAAGTGGAATATTCTGAAGGCATGCCAGAATAGATTTAGGAGCAGAGAAGTTAAGACTAGGATCTTATTTTTGGCACTACTGTCTACTTTTCAACTTCTATTTTTGTCAAGTTCAGTACTGTACACTGAATCCACCTTTAAAATACTAGATTTCCGGAGTATGCGTCATCAATAAGAATAACTTGCTCTTGACATTTCAAGTTCCAAAATCTGTTAAATTTTTTTCAAGTTATCCAGAACAACCTCAGTTATTATTAAAATTGACCACCAACGTCAGATTTCTTTAATCAAGATAGAACTTTGCCAGGCTTTATAGAATACAGTCAACACCCAGTGATGCACTGGTAAACAACTCAGCAATCAATGCAAATTACAAAGCCCGTAAGAATGCTCCTCTTGGCAGAGACCCTTTAGCAAAGAGAGTTGTACATTCTGCACTAGTTAAAGATTCTGAATGTCTTTCCAGAGAAGTAGCAAATGCATTATATTACAGTAACCCATCCTAAGTCACAAGGCCAAAAAACAAATCCCCAGACAATAAAAAACTCAAGAGGGGTGAAGAACTATAGATCTTAGTATTGACGAGGAAAAAAGGGCTGCTTCTGACTACACTCTACTTTTAAAAATCTTCACATAGGTAGGGGTTTTAGATATCACCAGGTCATAGAACTTCAAGGAAAGAGCAACAAAGCACTCCAGTTTAGGAAGTCTGAGCTCATCCAGGCAGTTGTCTTAGTGCTCTCCCAATTCTTCAGCACCAATTATATACTGCTCAGATAGTTTTCAGAGAAGGCAATGGCACCCCACTCCAGTACTCTTGCGTGGAAAGTCCAATGGAAGGAGGAGCCTGGTGGGCTGCAGTCCATGGGGTCGCTAAGAGTTGGACACAACTGAGAGACTTCAGTTTCACTTTTCACTTGCATACATTGGAGAAGGAAATGGCAACCCACTCCAGTGTTCTTGCCTGGAGAATCCCAGGGACGGGGGAGCCTGGTGGGCTGCTGTCTATGGGGTCGCACAGAGTTGGATGCACACACTCGCCTGTGGTCAGCATAGAGACCAAATGACAATATTTGATTATTTATCTTAGTCTTTGTTTCCTTTTCACTTAAAAATTTATTGTGAAAAAATTCAAACATATACAAGAGTAGAGAGTATAGTAAAATAGAACTCCCCTCTCCCCAAAATAAAAGAACTCCTATGTATTTATCACCCGAGGTCAGGGTTTACTTCATCTATGCTCTAACAAACTTTTTCTTCCACCAGATCATTTTAAAGACAATCCCAGATGTCATATTACTCCATCCATTAATATGTTAGTATGTATTATTAAAAAATAATGACTTAAAAAATCATAACACCATTATACCACATCAAAAATAATAGTAATTATTTAATGCTATTAAATATTCTGTCAAATGATTGACTTTATTTTTTTAACAGCTGACTAGTTTGAATTAAGATCTGAACAATATCTGCACATTATATTTGAATCACAATGCCTATTTAACCTATAAATTTCCCATTTCTTTTAAACATTTTAATTTTTAATTTTGAAATAATTTCACATATATGGAAAAGTTGCAAAGGTAGCTCAAAGAATTCTCATATTTCCTTCACTATGTTCTCTTAACTTTAACATTGTACATAACTAAGGTAAGAAATTAACATTGATACAGTACTATTACCTAAACTACAGACTTTATTCAGATGTCACCAGCTCTTCCACTAATCAATTTTGTCTCTTTCAAGGATCTAATCCAGGCTTTCACACTACATTTAGCCATCATTTATCCTAAATCTCCTCTGCATGCTAAATCACTTCAGTCATGTCTGACTCTTTGCGACCCTATGGACTGTAGCCCATCATTCAGATTCTCCAAGCAAGAATATTGGAGTGGGTTGCCAAAATGCTCTTCTCTAAAATCTCCTCTGATCTGTAACAATTTCTCAGTTTTTTCTTGTTCTTCAGGACCTTGATAGTTTTGAAGAGTAGTGGTCAGATATTTTGTGAAATGGTCCTCAGTTTGGATTTGTCTGATATTTCCTCATAATTGGGCTTCCCTTGTGGCTCAGCTGGTAAAGAATTTGCCCGCAGTGTGGGAGAGACCCTGGGTTCGATCCCTGGGTTGGGAAGATCCCTTGGAGAAGGGAAAGGCTACCCACTCCAGTATTCTGGCCTGGAGAATTCCATGGACTATACAGTCCGTGGGGTCGCAAAGAGTCAGACATGATTGAGAGACTTTCACTTCACTGCACTCCTTATAATTAGATTGGGATTACAGCTTTAGAGAAGAATGCAAAAGAATGAAGTGCTCTTCTGATAACATCATGTCATGGGGTCTCTGATATCCATATGACTTATCACTAGGGATGCTAATCTTGGTCATTTGGGTAAGGGAGTATCTGCCAGTATCTCTTTCCTTAGTTTTAATAAGCATAATTTCTTTAAGTTTATTGAGGTATAATTATGCAATAAAATTCATCCTTGTAAGTGTAAAATTTAATGATTTTAAGTAAATTTAGAGTTCAGTTATCATCACCACAATTCAGTGTTAGAACATTTTTGTCACTCCAAAAAAGACCCTTCATGTCCTTAGGCAGTCAATCCCCACTATTATTCCCAGTCCTTTCTGTCTCCAAACATTTAGATTTTGTGACCATTTCTTATAAATGCAATCACACAATATGTGGTTTCTTGCATTTGGCTTTTTTTTTTCTCTTATCATAACGTTTCTCAGATTGATACATGCTGTGGTATATAGTGGGACTTCCCAGGTGG